>NW_026136705.1:20569651-20649651 GCF_905237075.1 Dicentrarchus labrax | reverse complement strand
GTGGGGCTCCAATTCCAGAAAACACAGAGGGTCCTGGAGACAACTAGCTATTAGTATGAATTGCTTTAGGGTACAACAATATTGTAATGGGGCCCTCAGACTGTACAGCCGCTGCTCTCCATTAATGCCGTAAAGCTCCAAGCTACTTTCTGAGGACCATGTAGGACTGTAGTTTCTGCAAATGAGGGGCTCAGTCTACAGTCTCGGTTCATGCTGGGGCCCCATATAGAACATGCTTGCCCTGGGGCCCCTGGTGGGATACTCCAAGCTTACACATAAGTAAGATTTTTACAGTATTCGTCTTTTAAAAAAAGTGACCTTTGCCGACCAAAGGGGAAAGAAACAGTGGGGAAATGAGTTGGGTTTTTGGAGATATAAGGTTTCGATTTGGCACTCCTCGACCATTACAAGCCAGTTAGACAGTGAGTAGGCACAATGTGTCAACATGTATTGTCAGTGTTTTCCACAGATGGCATCAGCAGAAGTGTTACATGTTGTTTAGAGTTGTTAAGCTTTCACAGCTGAATGACCTTCATTTGCAAGCTCAAACCAACCGTTCACTCGATGGCAGCAGGTAGTCTGAACCCCAGCTGAAGACTATTAGAGAGGACACTGAAACTTCTTCACCGTTCCCCGAGAAAAGTGAGCTTGTCACTTGGTGAGACTTGCTGGAGTTTGGAGCGACAGATCAAACAGACTGGAATAGACCAAAGACAGACAGGGCGTCTGTATTGATTGATAGATAGCTTAGCGGTGTGTGACGTGTGCTTTTCGCTTTATTCTGAGCTTCCTCACCAGAACCAGGAATATTGTATAATGGAAGCAGGCAAAGCTTCAGCTGAGGAGCAGAAACTATGGCCACCGCTCTGTGAATATATTTTATTGCTTTTAACTTCAGATTCACCTGATCAGCATGTGACAGGATGAGATGCGGTTGTTATTTTTTGATTTGATTTTCTGAAACAAGGTGTGTGAACAAGGTGTGCATGGGGCGATAGACGCCCAGTGCGGAGACAAAGGGTGTGAGTGTGTTTTTGTGAAGTAGAGGTGTTAATGCTGAACATGTGTTCTTTGAGGTGAAGTGGGATCTAACCTGTTACCCCAACAACACTCTGCCAGAGTTGCTGCCATAACTGACAGAAGAAAAATAAATGTACACCCGAGGTAGAGTATTTTTCACAGTGTGACATTGTAATTGCATTTTCTCACAGCACATTGCTGCAAAATATAGCCATCTCCTCTCACCAGTTTTGGTAGATGTAGAGTGCAGCGTTCTGAAAACATGCAAATAAGTTTTTATGCATCCATGCACTGATGCAGACCATGAAAGGTATCAATCGGAGGGTCTGGTTGGTAGAGCTTTGTTCCCTCTAACAAGCTTATGAACAACCTGCCTATGTTCAGATATTATTGAGCATCCCAACAAATGCACCATTTACTCCTGTTTGAGTAACCTTGGCTAGACACTACAGTAGCAGATGTTTTAAATTAATTAGGGTTTTTTTTATAAACCGGTCCGATTCAGACAAATTCCCCTTGAAATCAATGAAACAAATCAGTGGAAACACTACTGCTTTTGTCCACGGGGCCACCAGGGCCAACAAAAAATGAAACTTCCTTGTTGCTGGTTTTAATAACAAAAACATCAAGACAATTCTGCTTATACTACTATGGACATCACACAGCAAAATTTACTGGTGGGATAAGCAATTCTGCAGAAATCCAATATCATGACGAATACGAACAACGACACAACAAGTAATGGAACTAATGTTGTGGGTTATTAAACTGCTACAGTTGCTGCTGAGCAGCTAACATGCAGAGAGAATTAAATGGTTTCCCAGAACCACCAGCTCACTCTCTTCCGCTACTTTACATCACAACAACAGCATATCTTGGCAAACTAGAACGTTTCTGTGGGCAAGAAATGTAACGTTACCTGACACACAATTCCTGGCTGGAAGTTAGTGCCATGTCGCTCGGTCCGATCCACTTTGTTTGTTTTCCCATTTACAGAAGCCTTTCCAGTACAGAAAGCTAGCGGACTGTGTATTAGATTAAAACCGCATTACCAAGATTCACTTAGCCCACCTTTAAATGGCTAATTTTGAGCCAATCGCACCACACAGACAACCTCAATCACATAAACTAAAATACATATTTTGCCAAGAAGAAGCACCCTATGAAGGATGGAGACTGTTTGCTGGATTCGAGCTCTGTGTTTATCCTATTTTGCTGTCTGTGATCTAACTGTGTATTTTCTTCTTTCTCTTCGTCTCTCTTCACAGGCGATTGTTTATGAAGGCCAAGACAAGAACCCAGAGATGTGCAGAGTGTTGCTGACACATGAGATCATGTGCAGGTGAGAATGGGAGCATCAAATCTTCCTCCTCTCCACCTTCATACAATCGTTTTAGCTTATACTTTTCCTTCTATCCTTTCTCCTCTCCTCCCCTCTCCCCTCTTTTCTTCTGCAACGTACTTTGTTAGTCTGCTGAAAGTTCTCACCAATCACTTCTCTGTACTCGATACATTTCTTATTTTGTCACCCTCATTAACCCCCCCACACATACACACCCAGACGCATCCATACACATACGCATGAAGCCATATCTGTTGAGGAAGATGAGTTTTCGCTATCAGAGTCGTTGCTTTAATTATAATCTAAAGATGAATTTCTTCGGAAGTAGGTTGGGAGGAAAGAGTTCTATTTATAGAGGCATTTTACCAACCTATCCTATACAATAGAAAATGTGTGTGTGGATGCATGCATGGTGTGTGCGCGTGTGTGTGTGTGTGTGTCTGTGACGCCTGGTTAATTAGGACACAGAGAAACTCATTAGTCAATCTGAACCCTCCTGTTGTTTCATGGCTAACAAATGGGCCTTCCTCCACAATCTGACTATAAAATATAGGCAGGGTCTCACACACACATACACACACATAGACACAAAGAAGTATGCATATGCACGCTCGCTCGTGCACACCACAGTTATAAAAATTCAAATTTAGCACATGAATTAAGTTGTTCTTTTTCCCTGACCTTGTCACTGAACAACTTTAACTGTAACAATATAAATTGGGGTTCATCTATATGCACAAGCAGGGATTTTAGCCGTGAAATCAGGCACACTAATATTTTATTCTATAGCTCACTGAATAATCCTCAGGCAGTTCAGCTGTAGAGGTTTATGGAAAGCCCATTGGAATTCTGATATGATTTACAAGGAATTTATAAATAAATTGTATTTGGCAAGAGATTTTATTGTAAATTATTGTTGTTCATCATGTGGAGAATGCATTATGGACACAATGGCTTTGCATAACGTGTAAAGTATACATGAACTTGTACAGTGGGAATTCCTCCGATATTCAAACATTTCCTCAGCGGCAGTGCAGAAAGTATGACTTCTTCGACAAGTGTAAACACTTGCTTGTCTGCAACAGCGGCTGAGGTCAAAGTTACGGTTGTTGCCTCATGTTCTCACATGCTGATTCTGCAGCGGGGGCCTCACACACAACACACAGCGTAGAACACACACACAAAGAGCTCAGGGCGTCCATTAATCAGTGTGGCTCATTGTCATGGTGGTGCTATTAGCCATATGCTCCCAGCCAATCTGCCACCGCACAGACCTGCGTCGTAAACCTGGTTGGAGCTCTGGCACGAACACATGAATGGTTTTACTCCACAATGGATGAGAAGTGTTGTTTATATCACGTGTTTAGCAAAAAAATATTGGCTTGAATTAATCTCTCTGTATTTAACAGAGCTTTTTCCACATTGTCTGACAGTAATATTTGTACATGATGTTTACACTGAGTGAAACATTTTATGTTTCATCAAATGGATACATTCTATATATTTTGTGCATCATTTTATAGACGTTTTATTTGATTATAGACAATTCAGCGTATTTGGTTTCTTTGGAAACATTTGGATCTCAAGTAGAATTTTAGATAAAGTTCTGTGAGTTTGAACAATGTTTGGCTGCACACATTTGTAATGACTGGACAGCAGCGGTTTAAGGGCTAAGAACTGTAAATGGCTTCATCTTGACAAATCTCTTTAGGGAACAATACTCAAAGATAATCAAATATAGATTCATTTATTGTTGTATTTTTTATGGAATGACAACACAGAAAACAGCAAACAAATGCAGCTGGACTTTTTGTATTGAAATATTCAAGACAGAGTGTTTCTATTTTTCTTATAGGAAGGTTTTAGATATCAGTGCTGTGTCAGATGCCGACGACATAGGATAAAAGTATCCACCAAGTGTGATAATGTTAATTTGTTGTAGTATTTTACTCATATTTCTGTAACAAAATATCTTAGTTTGCTTTATGAATGCAACTAGCGATCATTTTCATTATCAGTTAATATGTCTATGGCATCTCCAATTCATGCTATTGAGACTCTATTGTTTAAAGTGTGTGTGTGTGTGTGTGTGTGTGTGTGTGTGTGTGTGTGTGTGTGTGTGTTTGTGTGTGTGTGTGGTGGGAGGAGGGGAGATGCAGGGGTGAGGGCAGATGATTAGATCACCAGGATCCAGAGCAATAAGTGCTACATTACCCCCATCCCTCCCCTCGTTTTCCTTTCCACTACCCCTCCATTTATAACATCTTCCACTCTGCTCCCTTCTTCTCATCCTCTACTGTCCTCCCTAATCTCCCCTCCTCATCTACTTCCTCCCCCTCACCCATCCTTCCCTCCCTCCTCAGGCTTATAGCGTTCCTCTTTTCACGTGCTCCCCATTTTCCTCCCCTGTAACCTCTCGCTGGTGCTGCGCTGTTCTCCGACGGGGCCACGAAGTGACCCAGTTCATAGAGCAGCAGAAAGGAATTGACAGAGAGAGCAGAAAGAGAGGCAGAGCAGCAGATAGTAGAGACAATGTCTAAGGTGTAACGTATCAGCCCCTTTCTTTCCTCCTCTGCCATCTGTGACAGGGGGAAACCTGAGACATCTCCCCTTCCTCTTCTTCCCACCCTCTTGTTTTAGTTTTCCCTCCCACGCTCACCCTTTCACTCTTCCCCCCTGGCTTTATTCTTCCCCTCCCGCTTATTCCTTTATTCATAATTGATGCGCACAAGAAAGCTTTGACAGACTCGTAGTACATATGTGTGAATTTTGGTGCACATGCCAGTTGTTTTTTTTTAAAAACCTGTGTGTGTGTTTATGTACGTGTATGTGTGTGTCCCACTCCTCTGAGCCTCAGGGCCCTTCAGTCCTTTCCACCCTCCTGTTCACTCATCTGTTCATCAGTACAATTTGGATGTCGTGGAAGTTTTCATATAATGTTTTAAAAAGACTTGCATAGTAAAAAATGTGTTTACGGGTTCAAAACTAAAGAAAATGTTACTTCAAATCTCAAAAAAGTGCACTGTTTGATTTAGTCTTGCATATGCTAATAAGTTGTATGTCTTGCAAGTTTTAAAAAAAACAATATTCACACCTTATAAGATTCATTCCTAAATCCCCAATAATGCAACTTGTCTGCAACTTTCATTAGACGCTCCCTGCCTGTTAAATTCTCATGTCGTTCAAACTCCAGCCCTCTAGTTTGTAACACAGGCCAAAGGCTATCTTCTCAGCCCAAGATAACCCTGATGACATCACTATGACATCATTATTTTTCTCAGATATGACAAAACTACTACAGAGCAATTGTACAGAAGCGTATTGCATTCACTTGAAAAAAAAAACAACAGCTTTTTTCTGAGTAATTTATTTTTTGGTTTGTTTTTTTGAATAATTTTTTCTGTTTTTCTGACTAATTTTTTCTCCTGTTTTACGGAGTAATTTTTTTCTGTTTTTCTGAGTTATTTTTTCTCCTGTTTTACGGAGTAATTTTTTTCTGTTTTTCTGAGTAATTTTTTCATTTTTTCGTGGTAATTTTTTTTCCCCCTGTTTTTCGGAGTCATTTTTTTTCTTCAAACTCCCACGAGAACCTCCAACCTGCAAGTGACTCCCATGGACCTATGGTGACTCCTGCCCGCACATACATGCCCCATCTTCAACTATCTACTGTACTGGGTCAATTTTGCTATGTATATATTGCTGTGTCTAGCAGATCTGAATGGGCTTTCCTTCTGAACAACCGCAAAGTCCTCAGGTGCCTGCGTAGACTTGACAAACTAATGATAATACCATCTATATGACTTAACTCAGGACTATCTCCCAGCGTCTTCAACCCAGATCAAAGTATAACTTGATTGAACTAAACAAGCCGGTTATGTTTGCCGATTACTCCGAAAAACAAACCAAAAAAAAAAAAATACTCAGAAAAACACAAATAATTACTCCGAAAAACAAACCAAAAAATAAATGTTCAAGTGAATGCAATACGCTACAATTGAGCTGAGAGACATTACACAGTTTTTAAAAATATGACTAGTATGAAGCTCCATTGGTTCATTCTTTAGGGAGACTAACTGACTGAACGACCTGGTTTGTGTATTTTGTTCCACTCAAAAACTAAAAGATTTGTTGGACATGCATCTTAACAACAACCAGACATATCATCAATTTAGAGATCCACAAAGAAGCTGGATATCAGAACCCAGCCCTAAACAAAAGGATATTTAAGTGATTATAAAGAAGGAAAAAAATGTCATGACGTTGTTTGTGTCTTCTGAAACAGCTGAAAAAGAAATCAGTTTTATGATATGACAATGCTGTTGTTAAGATTTGGTTGGGTTTAGGGAAACATTGTGGTTTAGTTTAAAATGACTGCTTTGTTAAGGTTAGGAGACCTTCGTCATCATGGTTACAATAATAAACACGTACTTAATGTTAGGAAACAATCGTGGTCATGCTTAAAAGAAACCAATGTTGACTGTCAGTAGGAAACTGAAAAACGAACAGCAGTGTCCCATTCGTCCACCCAGACACTCACCCTCTGTGACATTGTGGCTCTATAATAACAACTCCTTACGTCCTCCTTATTCTCCCCACGGATAAGAGTCGTAATTATGGCCGCAACAGGGTTTTGTTGCTTGAATGTAAACTAAAAGTCGTTTTGGGGCACTTGCTGAAACGATGGAGTCGTTTTTCATAGGAGGACAGTCTGACTGCACAAGCGACTCCTTGATTGATGACTGGTTGGGGCATTTGGGTAAAGAATCTGATCTGGGACGCACCTTATGCTGGCAGGTGTGAAAAGAAACAGCTGGATGTGTATGTATTCACACCGCCCCCAGGCACACCGTCATGTATCAGCAATAAGCAATGCAGCGCAGCAGCAATTGGTCAGTAAAATTGGAAAAGATGCAGCGACCAGAGCTTCAAAGTAGATATTATCTATAACCTCAATTTTAATAGATTGGGGATCATGGAAATGAAACAACCCGTGGAAGTCTTAATCCACTTGTATCTTTGCTGATATCTGTTATAAAACCTCGGAATCTAAACCACTAACGTATCACAAAATGGCTAACCTCACCGGCTGGTTTGTCCTTTAAAAACTCAGTGTACTTTTTTCAGATCCTGCTTTACACTCATTTTCCATGTCATATAAGTCTATTTTTGTCCGTGCTTTCAGTGTAGACCTGCTCAGCACTGCAGACTTTTCTTGTTGGCCTGTTTTAGACAGATCTGATCAATGTCTCTGAATTTAATGTTAAGTGTTCTACATCAGTGCAGACAAAGCACATAATATGCTGTAACACTCCCATTTAAACATCTAAATTTGAACTCCCATATAATGTACTGTATGTTCCTTGTGTCTGACTCTTTTTTGTCTTTTTCTTCTGCTGTCATTTTGTTCTCGTAGTCGGTGCTGTGACAAGAAGAGCTGCGGAAACCGTAATGAGACACCCTCAGACCCTGTTATCATCGACAGGTACCGTCTCTCACTCCATCTCTAACTTTCTCTCTTCTGTGCACACACACTCACTCACTCACACACACACATACTGGATAAGGGACTGTGTTGACCTGTTTGAATGGTGGCGTGTGACGGGATGTTTGTGTGTTTAGATGATCTGCTGTCACTCCTGAAATAGAGGTTCCTTAGATAGAATAGATGGCTTCTGATGGAAGACAGAAGAGTGAAACATTTGAGACTGAAGTCAAACAGCAGGACTCGTCAGAGGTGATGAATGGCTGAAATGTACAGGAATTAAAGGTCCACACACACACACACACACACACACACACACACACACACACACACACACACACACACACACACACACACACACACACACACACACACGTTTCATTTACATGTGCATGTGCATTTCAGTGACATGGTCATTGACCTGTGCAGAGGGGACACAAATGCACATCAGCTGCTCAGCTACTACCTCATATCTGGCAGGTTCTGGCACGTGCGCACACGAATACACACCAATGCACAGCTTCAGACTTGAGTGAACAAACAGCGTTCAGATGAGTGTGTTTCCTCTACGTAATGCAAAATACAGAGCTGTTTACAAGCAGAAGCTGTCTGTCGTTTTCACTGCCACCTTCTCTTTATTCCTGTCTGTCTGTCGAGGTGGAGGACTGAAGTTGTCCCTCCCTTACCCCCCCCCCTTTCGTCTCTCCTGCAGCAGCACAGAAAAATGGGTCATGAGCAAAGAAAAAAGTGACAGAGAAAAACTGAAATGAGATCCAACCTCATTTTAATCTGATTTCTTCTTGGCAGTTGTTTTAACCCTCTGTGAGCAGGTTTTTCTGTGTGTGTTTGGAAGAGTAATTTACAGAGACTGGAGTGAAAGGCTGCTGATTTGCATCACTCTCAACACATTATCAGAGAACCAAGTAATCTTTTCTCTTTGTTCTTGTAACCAGCAGAAGATAAAATCCACCTTAACTCACGGCTCACGGTACAATATATAGAATTAATGTACATTTCTATGGAAATAGAAGTCATTTTTAAAGGAGATTAATATTACAGTAAATATGACACAATATAACCTGATGTAAGGTAAAAATCTATGATTATGTGAACATACATGCCTGGTATTTTTAAGGTATAATTGACTAACTACCTTTAGGGATACTCAGGCTTTCTCCCTTCAGTTTAATAATTATGGTTACGGCTTTGAGTAAAGACAATTTTCTTAAATTACATTTTTATCAAAATATAAAAGTATTAGATCAGTTTCTGATTCTTGGAATTTGGCGGGGAGTAAGATTTTAACCCCAAGGCAATTATTTAGGACAGTTTTGACAATTGATACAGCCATTTGTGTAGTATTGTAGTAGTTGATTAGTTGATTTGTCTTCCACCAAAGACCAGAGAGAAAACATATGTTTCAGATAGATTTTTTTATCAAATCAAAGACAAATGTTACAATAGGTTTAGGTGTCAAGTATTTGTTGCAGTCAGTGTGTATTTATATTGTTTTTTTTTACTTTTTTAATTCACTCTTAACACAAATAGTATTATATTGTATTTATTATATCCTGACCCCATTAACATAAATTCCATTTTTGATGATATGTAAACAGTAGTTAAAATGTTTCTCTCCACTCCCCTCTCAAGTCAAGCCCTTAATTCCCGTTTTTTAGCTTTAAGGATTCTGCTCTCCTTTCTCTCTCACTTCCCCTCCCTCCTCCCCCCTACTTATTTTTGTGTTTGGAGAAATCTTATGAAGTGGATAAACACTTGTGTCTCAAAGTGAGCTTTGATGGAGCTATTTCAAAGCACACAAATATCAGTTTGTGTGTGTGTGTGTGTGTGTGTGTGTGTGTGTGTGTCCTATGTAAGACACAAAGAGCAAAAGGCTTCATGATCGACAGCTACACACAGTTGTGTCATTTATGTATGTGTGTGTGTGTGTGTGTGTGTGTGTGTGTGTGTGTGTGTGGGTGTGTGTGCAGGACATTATAGTATCTTTACACCACAGCCACATACTTCTGTTTTTGTCGGCTATCTCAGACATCTCAGTTTACACCCCATTATATATTCGCCTGGAAGCTGTGTGTGTATGTGTGTGTGTGACTTGGGTTGGGCCACTGAAAGAATAGGTGATATATTAGACACAAAGTTACAAAATAATATATAATAATAATAATATTTGTGTTACTGGACTGTTTTAAGCATTGATGTTTGGGCACTATTAGTGTGTGTGTTTGTGTCTGCATGCGTGTGTGTTTCGTGGCTGGAGGAGAGGAGCAGAGTGAATTGTGGGAGATGTCAGGGAACTTGGTCAGGATGGAATGTCAAGGTTACCGTGGATACCGTGGGATACTTCCTGTATCCCCCCTCTACTTCGCAGCGGTTCACAGCCTCTCAGTTTAACATCTGGAACTCTGCTGTCCGAACCAAACATGTGGAGAGAGAGAGAGAGAGAGAGAGAGAGAGAGAGAGAGAGAGAGAGAGAGAGAGAGAGAGAAAGTCAAAATGCTATAAGTGAGCCACTGCTTGTAAACAAGCAAATATTTTGGAAGTCCAACTGAAATCACATGCAGTCGTTATACAGTAAAAAATAATGTGTTATTTTTTTATTTAATGTTAATAGTGGTAGTTGTAAAAGTAACTAAGTACATTTGCTCTGGCACTGTACTTAAGTACAATTTTGACGTATTTGTACCATTCTATACTTTATACTTATAGCCTATACTATACTCCTACGTTCACTTTCAGAGAGAAATAATGCACTTTTTACTCTATATTTATTTGGTTTCTAGTTACTTTACCAGTAGTATACAATGTATGTAATGCAGCACCATTGCAATGTAAAACTGGCTACACGTGTTAAATTCCCTTAGTGATAAAAACAGAATAATCTTTGTGCATAATAAGTGCTTTTACTTTTGATACTTTAAGTAGACTGATACCTCTGTACTTGCAACATTTTGAATTTAGGACTTTTACATCTAATTGAATGTTTTGAGACCATGTTTTTTCTACAGTTACTTTAGTAAAGGCTTTGAGTTCTTCTTCCGTCGCTGATTAAAAGTAGTATTCAGCACCACAGTTTAGAACAACAAGTTGCTCTGCACTGCGTCGCCCTCTGTTTACATCTTCTTTATTTCCATTACAGTTAGTCTTGTTGTTTGACAATTTTGAGACTTGGTTTATAAAGTGTACAGCCTGCTGTGCTGTTTTCCTGCGTTGTTCTGTGTGCAAATGAAAAGACCAATGATTAAACTTACAAAATGTGAGTCGACTCTGCGGCTTCTTCACTGATGACTCGAATCATTGCTGTTTAGGGGGAAGCCCTGAAAGCCAGGAATAAAGGATTGCATTTATATCAGTGACATTGTTTGTGCTCTTCTGACATGAGCCAGCTAGTGCGGGATTATGCTCTCGTCACCGCATTAATGACTCCCATTGGCTCTTTATAGCTCCTGGACAGAGGAGTGTGGGATCTGGGACAGAGAATGCACCTTCATACATGTTACGCCATCCTGTTGAAGCTCCTCACGAGCGGGTGGCGTGACTCCATGTTTATTGGAGGAAACACATGCCAGTACTCTCCCCCAGACCAACAGTGGAGTAAACAGTGAGCTGAACCAATAAAACCATTTTCTTTAAAGAATGCTACCCTTCCTGTCAGCATGTTGTCTCCAACTTCCTGGTTTAACAGGAAATACATAAAATAAAGAAAATAAGATGACGTCAAAATGCCATTTTATTGTGATATTATATAAAACGTCCAAACATGCTACTGACTCCTGCACTTATTCGTGGGTAAAAAAAAAAACAGGTGAAAGAAATGGAGAAAAGAGTGTTTACATGTGATTGACAGCTCATTGCATGGTGTCAGTGAGGATATCAGTCCTTGTGTGCATTTGTGTGTGTGTATGTGTTTGACAGACAGCTTGCTCATCGGACCAGTGTCTGTGTGTGTGTGTGTGTGTGTGTGTGTGTGTGTGTGTGAGTGTTTGAGAGAGAGTGTGTGTGTGGCCCAGTTAATCCATGTTGTAGCACAGTGAGTGTCCCGCTGCCTCTCAGGGTTAATATAGGGTTAACGACATGCAACGATATCCTATCATACGCCTGCTTGACTCCTAAAGAGCCACATCCACTCTCCTCCTCTTGTGTGTGTGTGTGTGTGTGTGTGTGTGTGTGTGTGTGTGTGTGAGTGTGGGGCTGCCATTCAGTTTCTCCTCCTTGTATCTACTGTCTTTTTCTCAATCATTCAACATCCTCATCTCCTCTTTTTCTGTTTCTTTCTCCTCCCACACTTCCACTTCCCCTTTGCTCATCGCTCTCTTTCATGGTCTTTCTCACCCTTGCTCCACCTCATACTCTCTCCCCTTCCCTTCCTCCCTCTCCCTCTTTCTCTTTTCCCTTCTTTTACTCTGTTTTACTCTCTCTGTGGCCCGGAGGGGTTACCTACCTCACTGCTCAGTTCGCTGCCTGTTTAGACTTCTACGATTGGCTTAATAGGCTCAGGCTGTGTGTGTGTGTGTATGTGTGTAGTTTGAGGGGGTTATAGTCTCAGGCAGTGTGTGCTAAGGGCTTAGATCAGTGTCAAGACTTGAGGAAGGCAGTTTGAGAGTGTGTGATATTGTGTGTGTGTGTGTGTGTGTGTAGGGGGTTATGGGTACCAGTGTGTGTCCTCTCAAAGTCTAAAGGGGCCCACATAAGCCTGAGGGGTTTAAGGGGTTCCCTCCGTGTGTGTCAGTGTGTGTGTGTGTGTGTGTGTGTGTGTGTGTAATCTATAGGGTTAAGAGGGGTCACAGCTTCAGGAAGAGATGATGGGAAAGAGAGGAAGGAGGAAGGGGTAGAAAAAACGATAGAAGGAGGTGAACATGATAAGAAAGCATTTACAGGGAGTAAAAGGAAGAAAGGAGAAGGGTGAGGAGAGAGTGAGGGGGGGGTGGAGGGAGGAGGCTTGTCTAGGCAGACAGAGGAGAGAAAGGAGGTGAGGAGGAGCAGAGCAGGGTTTGTTTCAGGGGATAAGAGCTTCAGTCTGGGGAGTCCTGTCAATCAAAGAGCGCTGGCTGGGGGAGGAGGGGGCGCTGTCAATCAGCTGGAAGAGGAGGGAGAGGAGGAGGAGGGGGAGGAGGTGAAGAAAGGCAATGAAGGGAGCGAGGGGGATCTTCTAAACGATCTCTTCATCTTCTCTGCCTTTGTCTTCTATCTCTCTCTCTCACACTCTCTCTCTCTCTCTCTCTCTCCCTCTCTCTCTCTTTTGTCCTAGTTACCAAAATATCTCTGCCAACCTGGTATGTCACTGTTCGCTCAACTGTCACTGTCTGACGCACACACTCACATATCTAAAATAGATAGTGAGATATTCGTCTTCTCTCTTGACCCGTCCTCATCTCTCTTTTTCTTTGCCCTCCTTTCTATCAGAGCTTGTCATCCCCTCAGATTTAAATGTGCTTTATTTTCATGACCACAATTAGGTCCAGTGTTGCCAAAGCATATCGTACAAAGTTTGCAACATAATAATTCTTTATGTAGGAAACAAATAACAACAAATGGTTAGTAAATTGCTGCACTAAATACATTAAACACAACCCTTCACTTAGGCCCAGTTCATGCCTCATGTGTGTCATTGTAAGTTTGACGCACCAATTTTTCTTCTTACCAGTTTTGGCTGGACTGAAGCAAGTGGGCCAAGGCCTACAAATGCAATAGTCTGTTACTGACTTACTGAGTTACTGAGTGAGTGATGAGGTTACACCATTGGTCCACTTGAGTGTTTGAGTTCCCCCATTGGCTGTTCTTTCAAAATGAATATAGGCGCAAGCTGTTCATGTCTGCAAGCGATTCTGTTCTTCTGCCCTCCTCTAATCACACGTACACCTGATCTTTATAATAACGTCATGAATTAAGTGTTCATGGATAAGCACAATGTGTCGATTCTTCTGCTACAATGAAGTTAAAAGAAAACAACTTGTGATGACCACGAGAGGCTTTTTCCTGCCTATGTGTGTCTGCTCATCTCTGTCACTCTCTGTTGAGAAAGTACGTCATTTTAAAAACACAATCACAAAAAGCAGTGATGCTATTAATAATACATATAGCGGATGGGCAGATTTCAGCATGTAGGGGGAAAAACCAGGAGAACTGAAACTCCAGGAGAACAGCAGCAAGAGGGGCAGAGCAAGCAAATAGGTTGCATATTCATCAATGATCAAAATCAGTCAACGTCAGTGCTTCAATAAGCACGCAGTAGGCTGTCTAATGTTACACTTTAAAGAGGCATGCAAGAAAAACCACGTTTCTGTGTCTAGGAGTTTTTAAGAGCTTTTTAACTGCACAGACAACTAAGTGAACTTTGTGCTGCTTGTTAGCTAGTCAGTGCAGCTAACCTGTGTCTGCTCATCGGTGAGTCCGTTTACCACGTGGGATGGAAACCGCAGCGCATCCTTTCCTCGCCAAAGCAGGAGTGGAGGGCGTCTCAGATGGCATGGTGTTGTTTACAGACTGACAGATAAAAGGAGAGAAACACACCAAAGTTGATTGTTGTCAGACCCGGGGTTGCTGAGACAGTAAGAGGTCTCACTCTGCCACTATTTCCCAGCACCATAAATGCCCCTCACACATTCATTCATTCCCTTCGTCTGCTTTGGATTAGATACTGTTTTTGACAGTTATTCATATTTGTATACAGTCCAATACTGTACAGTTATTCAGTTTTATTTTATAATTTTAGTCCAGTTATCCAAGTTGAGTAAAGTGAGCAGAGTAAAAACAGTTTCTCCAGTAAACATGCTAAAGTAAGATGGTAAACATGGTTAACATTATACCTGCTAAACATAAGCATGTTAGTGTGGTTGCTGTGCACATGTTAACATTTAGCTCAAAGCCCCTGCTGTGTCTGGGTGACAATTTCTTGTAGCCTTAGTTTGTCAAGAGGTCCCATATTAATGACCATATAAAATAGGTTCAGATTGAATACTTTTAGCTAAGTTCGGTCGGTATAGTGTGCATTAAATTAAAGACAGTCAAGACACAATTAGTTTTCTCTCTCTCTCTCGCTCGCTCTCTCTCTCATGTTGCAGCATCACTTCCTGTGTTAAAGGTCAGCAGTTGCTTGGAGATGAGGACTATTGGGAATTATTCATACCATCGACTTAATGTCAGCGCTCACTTCTCTCACTGTGTTGTGCTTGTGTGTGTGTGTGTGTGTGTGTGTGTGTATATGAGTGGGTGAGACACAGAGAGAGAACGCCAGAGAGAGAGAGAGAGGAGTATGTTTTATTCATTTCTCTCATTTAGTCTCTCAGTCTGCACCTGTCCTAGCATTTAGAAGCTCGGCATTCACATTACTTGCTGATTTAGTTTAACTGCCCACTTTAATGGACACACACACAGACACACACACACATACGCACACACACAATTTTCTGTCGACTAACTGTCTAAACTAACTGTACTTGCCTCTTTCAGGGTCAGAGGGAGGTTGTGTTGATAATATTAGGAGCAATGGGGCTTCTTTTAGTGTTTTCTCTCTCCCTTTCTCTCCTTTTATTTATCTTATGAGCAATTTCTATTATTTCTTTTTCTGTCTGTTTGTCTCTGAGTATTAGAAGAAGTATTTGTCTTTAATTCTCTCTTCCTTTCCATCTCCCAACAAATAATTAAGGGCCAAGGCTGCAAGCTAAGGATAGATTGTAGAAATGTCTTTCTTAGTTTTTGGTCATTTTTTGGTAGAGAAGGCGATACAGAACTGAGGGTAGAAAAATGTTATCATCCTCCTTTACTTTCTGTTTCTCCATCCACCTTGCTGTCTGTGTGTTAGGGGGAATGGGGCTGTGAATATTAGAAAATTAAAACTAAGAAATGGGCTATGACTGGAGTGGAGTCCACGCAGATGTGTAATGTGTGCCTGAACCCACACACACCCTTTTCCTCTTTCTGTCCTCCCCCTTTCCTCCTCTTTCACCTCCCTCATCCTCCCTTTCCTCCCTCAGGCAGGGATCACGTTACCCTAAAAGCTACAAACGCAGACATGATGGCCTCACACACACACATTTTCCCATCTGTTCCTGTCGAAGCTGTTATAATTCCTCGTTTACTCTAAGAGGCTGCCATATTGTCAAAAACTACAATTACTTTTATGCAGTGTGTGAGTAGCTCAATGGATATGTGTTCAGAATAACTGAAAGTATACAGCATTTAGGATGACACTCGACTAGTGTGCTGTAATTACATTTTATTAGGAAAAGTACTAGAACCCATTTATTACTGTCTTACCATTAAATTTTTGAGATTTGTTTCATTGGATTAATTACTGATACCACAATTAAAAATCCTGTGTCCAATAACAACTCTATGGAATATATCACCATTGTAATTATTCACTTGATTTTGCATGTATTTCAATCATTCATGGTCCCAAGAGGATGAAGTCTAGTGACTTTGATGATCCTCTTTACCTCTTGCACTACCATGAGGCTGTGTTTTTTGGTGAAATGCCTTGACAACAATTGAATGGATTGCCATAAAATTTGTACAAACATTCCTGTCCCCTGTAACGATGACTTATAATGACTTACCAGTATGACTTTCCCCTAGTGGCATGAGGTCCAAATTTAAATTTATCCAACACATCTGTTTATCGCCAAATGGTCTGCAAAAATTCCCATCAGCCTCAGTTGTACTTCCTAACGTGCCAAACTTAGACGCTGACCATCTAAATCGTACCTAAATCAGCATGTGTTGCTATTGGTGAGCATGTTAACATGCTGACGTTAGCGTTTAGCTCAGAGCTGTTAGTGTGATACCTGTAGACATTTTGTCTTGATTAGACTAAATAATACCTGTGTAAATTAAATACACTTTATTTAAATGTTTCTCTAATTGTTGTTCTTCAATACTAAAGATTCAGTATAGTATAGTGCTCCCAACCATTAGTAATGGCTGATGTATCCGTCCGTTTGCCATTTCTAGTTGCAGTAACTGTTATGAGGAGCATTTAACTTAATGTTTGTCACATCTATTCAAGAGTTGTAATTTCAGTTGACTTACAACAACTCGTAAAGTTGCATCAATCTCATCCACACTTGTCACCAATTTTGTTTAGAATAGTTTTGGGGTCTGGTATGAGAGGATAGCGTGCCCATTCTTAATCCTGCCTACAAATCTCTGGTTTATTTGTTCTTTCAACCAGGGAAACGGCCATCAATGAGCACAAAGCGAGACCTATTTGAATTTCTGAGAAAAATCAAATATGCGGGCAGTGCTTCAGAGGTCTGGAACCAGGCTATGGTACAGTACTCCAGGGATTTATAGACCTGACACAGTTTATCGGAAATCATTTCAAGCCACAAGCATTGCAGTTTACTGGATATTGTATCATGAAGGGAAAAATCAAGCCTAAGTGTCAGCAATGTGGAACAGGAGACACATTTTTATTCTAAATAATCATTTTTATTTAGTTAACTGACTAATTAGCTGACTGACTAATTAACCTACTGACTGACTTTTTTAATGACTTGGCTGATTGATCAACAAATTCACTGACTGATTGACTGAATGAATGATTATGTAACCTTCTGTTGGACTAGATGACTTCTTCATTGGCTGTTTGGCAATCCAGTAAAAGACCTGATGCTGATGTGCGTGTGTTTCTGTGTGTGTCTGTCTTTGTGTGTGTGTGTGTGTGTGTGTGTGTGTGTGTGTGTGTGTGTGTGTGTGTGTGTGTGTGTGTGTGTGTGTGTGAGTATTCGTGTGGTATGTGGATAACCTCCTGGTGGGTGATGAGACTGTGGTTAGAAGCCTCTGGGTACCTACACACAGAGATCTCTCTCACCATACACCCATTACTGGACAGCCATTAGTCTCTCTCACACACACACATATGGTATCAAGGAAAGGTACACAGCAGCTCATTCATGATAGGTGGTTGGTGGTGGTGTGTGTGCATGTGTGTGTGAATATCTTAAGCTCTGTCATTAAAAAGCAAACAAATTTAGTTGATCTGGAAACTCCCTACAGACTACACACACACACACACGTTAACAGACACACCGATGGGAGTGGGAATTTTCCCCTTACCACAAAGTGAACTGGTGGTTGAGGTGTTTTGGGAGGCAGAGCAAGAGTGTGTTTACTTACTGTATGAGAGTTTGTACAACTGTAAAAAGGAATTTGGAGAGGAAAGGAGAGGAGAGAGTAAATGTGCCAGCCATGCATCATTTCATTATTAATAGCCGTGTCGGAATAAAAATGCTAACCTTGTCTGATCTTACGGACGGCTGAGTCTGCAAGCGCTACACTGCTGTGTATGTGTCTGGTGGGGGACACTAGTCCACAATGAGGTCTTGTTTCCCTTTGTTAGGACTGTGCAGGGCGAGCTGGTGAAGTCATTGTAACCCACACAGGTATAAATATCTGTGTGTGTGTGTGTGTGTGTGTGTGTGTGTGTGTGTGTGTGTGTGTGTGTGTGTGTGTGTGTGTGTGTGTGTTGGGGCGGTGTTTCCCGTGCAGAGCAGGCCAGGAAGAGAGCACCAGTGTCCTGCCGAGAGGGGCATTGTTATCTACCTCCTAACGCGCACACACACACACACACACAAATGCATCACCACTCCCAGACGGAGCCGCCTGATCTGCACACCGTCTGTGTCGCCACGGTAACACATAGCACACGCCCAAACAAACAACAAACACTGTATTGCACCACCATAGACAAAAACACATCCCACCACACACACCATTACACACATACAGTGATATAACATATGTGTTCATACATGTGGTGTTTATGAAACAGACATGTTGCTGTTGTTTCTGTTTCGGTTGTGGAGCTAGAAAGCGAAAAGGCGAGCCACACACACACACTGGCACGCACACACACACACACACACACACACACACACAGAGGCAGGCGAATGCAGTCCTATGCAACTGCGGAGGTGTAATCTGTCAGACAGGAACCTAGTGGGGTCAGAGGTCACCAAGCACTAATCGATTAGCCGTCAGTTAGTGCCGTGCTTGAGAGGAGAGCACAGCTGAGGCCAGCTCTTCCGTGTGTGTGTGTTTGTGTGTGTGTGTGTGTGTGTGTGTGTGTGTTTCATGCTCAAGTGTTTTTGGTTTGTGAGTGTATTTGTGTATTTGTGACAGCACTGCGTGGGTGCGTGTATTTCTTGGACTTATTGATCAGAGAATTTCTACTGAATTTTTGGTCTGACCCACTGAGGTTAAATGCTGCTCTCTCCCTCTTCCTCCCATTTTTTTCTTCCTCTCTTTCTCTCCCTCTCCCTCTCTGTATATTTCTCCAAGCGGAGAAAGAGAGATAGAAACACTTGAACTCAGGTCACTGTGAGTAGGTGTTAGCCAGCTTAAGTGTCAAACCCGCCGCTATCATCTGGGTGTTTATTTAAAATGAAAGACAGTTTCTGTAAATCTGCATTTCTTCTCTGTGACCTGTGGCTTTGGCATGAATATAACTGGTCTTCTTGGAGTATTTATAATGTTCGCTTTTATGAGAAACTGCCCTCAAAGCCAAAAGGTGATGGCAACTTTATGTTTTTGTTGCTTGTGCTGACAGGCGGAAGAAGACAGATGAAGAGTTTCGATCCAACTCAGAATTGAAGCACCTTAGTGATGATTATATTCTCATAGCATTTGATTATGTCCGATAATCAGAGGAAGCTGTTCTTCTGATTCGGAGCATTTTTAGGTTTTGATGGCTTATATGACTCAATTTATATTCCAGTTTTCATACAGAACATAATTAGCCCATCATATCATGCATAGACCCAATTGTGTAGCTTCTGCATCTTAATGTAGTGTATTGCTGAAAATTACTTGTAGACTTTGTTTAAACCTTCACCTGGATGAAAATAAAACATATTTTTTCCCTTACTGTAAATTTATCTAGCCATGCAGATAGTTTCAGTTAAATTATTTAGGTTTTCAGATACAGTAGTATCTCAGATTTAGCTTAGTTTGGCATAAACACTAGAAACATAGGGACACGGCTAGCTCATCTCTGTCCTGTACTAATCACGTTATATCTCATTTGTTTCATGCATTCAAAACCCAAAGAGTAAAAATGACAACTGGCCTTTTTTTATGGGTGATTATGTGCTGGTCAATTTGTTTGCCCTAGGCAGTTGCCAGACAGTGTCTATTTATTCCTTTAAAGAATAAACAGCAGCGTCTTTTTCTGGAAACAGTGCCCTGGTTACTGTCTGGAACTTCTTTCTACAGAACATTCACTATGAAAAAGGCAGAAATTTGGGTGAAGCCATCCATCAAAAGAAGCACTGTATTTACAAATGTATTTATGAAGTTCCGTCTTATCTTTAAAAATGTCTCTCCAATTTTCAGTTTATTTATTTGTAGCTCACATAGTGCCCAAAAATGACGAAACAAGTATAAACATACATCTTTGATAGGCTTCGTTAGGCATTTGGATTGCTTAGCGTGTTGCACACATAAAAGATAATTTTTTTGTTTTAAATGACGTGTCTTTGAAATACTGATGAATTTGAAATATGGCGTTTATTTATACCTTTTTTAGGAGAGAAACACACAGTTATTGTGCTTGGGGATGTCGTCTCCTAGATTCATTAATAATTGTCTAACTGTGGACCGTATTCTCCATTCAGATGTGTTGTGTGAGTCTGTGTCTCCTGTGTCTGTGTCCCTGTGTCTAATTATGAGTTCCTCACAGTCAGCAGGTCTCATGGGAGGCTGGTAGGTGAGAGTGAGAGAGAGACATCAGGGGATTAGTTTTTTAGAAGGTTTAGAAGGTGACCACCTCATTATGAGACTACATGTTATAATGATTTGTGGTATAGAGAGGGTGTGTGTGTGTGTGTGTGTGTATGTGTGTCTGTGTGCATGTTTTATAATGATGCTCAGAGTCTCTTCCTTTGGGAGCAGTAGTGTTTGTTGTCTTTCTCCAGGGACCCTAGCTTCTGACCTTTCACCTTCCTAACTGCACTCAAACCAACGTACCTAAGATTTCCCTGCTTTGAGTTACCAGTGGCCTTTCCCCAACACACACACGTCGAAAAAGAAAAATTCCCTTTCATGATTTTAGAACAATTTCAGGTTCTAACTGCAGCTGAAAGTCAGATTTATCTCCTTCAGTGGCTATATGTTCATTTTGTGTGTATGTGTGCGTGTGTGGCGGCTGTTAAGCAGTAACAGATAGCCTGAGCGCGCCGCATGGCGATGCTGTCATTACCGTTGTGCTTCTCCACTGATGTGTCACAGCTGATGTCACACGCTCAATTGGCCCCGCCGACAGCCGCCATCACTCAGACTGTTTACTACACTTTTACGGCAGTTATCACTCACTCGCTGTCGCCGCCACTGCTGTGATGGCTAGGCGCCCCGTGCTGAAAACCATGCGCTGATATAACACCAGAGGCGTACAAGCCTTCACACAAACACACACTGGCTTCTACTTGTTCTCTTTGTCTTGGCCATCAACACACGGAAACACTCATTTAGGCAGGAGTGTGTGTGTGTGTGTGTGTGTTTGTAGAAGTTAGAGGAAGAGAGGGAAGGTGAAGGAGGGGCCTAAAACAAAACATCTGTGGTTAGATTCAGTGTTGCATTGTTTTTAATTGCGATTACTTTATTTTGTTTGTGCTTTTTTATAAAGTTCATTGTTTATGTGTGCATGCATGTGAACTCAGGAGAGTGTGTATAGAAGGGTGTGAATGAGCTTCCATGTTTATTGTGGGTGCTCATGTCGGTGTGTGTCTTCAAGTAAACTGCATGTACCTGTATATACCAGTGTGTTCCCTATCAGTGTGTGTGTGTGTGTGTGTGTGTGTGTGTGTGTGTGTGTGTGTGTGTGTGTGTGTGTGCGTGTGTGTGTGTGTGTGTGTGCGTGTGTGTGTGTGAATCTAGGTTATGTTTCTTATTTCCACATGATTAACTAACTCCCGTCTCTGAGACTGTTCCCTCTACCTCGGCCCGTGCCTACCCATAAGGCCGCGTGTCAGTGGGGAGCCCTTGATTTATGCTGGCTGAATATGTAACGAGACGTTGTAAATTCACCAGCCGGGGCTACATGCATCACTATTCTGCACTGTCGTAATTTAGGTGCCACCCGCATATCTGAGATGCTAATGGGTTAAATTACTGGGTTAGTTCTGGAGATTTATACCAGGCTAACAAGCGGGGTGCAAGAGGAGAGCGATGAAGGGGGAGGAATAACTAGGGGGGTGGGGTTTAGGGAGGAAGGTCGGAAGATCCGCGGAGGGTTGAAAAAGAAGGCTTGAATTAGGAGACGAGGGGGAGGAGAGGAGGAGTGTGATGGGGCAGAGGTGGAGAGATGGCATGGAGAGAGAGAGAAAGACAACCACAGGAGACTCAAAGGAGAGCCTAAAAATAGAACCTAACTTTATTTTTTCTGTGTCTTAGGAGATACATTTTTTTTTTTTTTTACCATTAACGATTTGGCTCAGTTATGTTCAAGTGTCCCAGTAAGCCATGAAATGACCCTAAAAGTTGCGGTTTCCTACCATAATATTGCCTTACAAAGTTTTGACAACCAGCAGACACAGAACATTAGCATTCATTTGGAGTCATGTCTCTGGCCACCTGATGAAGGCCACTATTAACTCATCTTTTAGCATTTTTGGTCTCCAGCAACACACAAGGGAAATATTTGGCTGTCTTGCTGCTAAATGCTTTACTATGTGCACCAGCTAACACTCACACTGTCCGTCTGCTGCCTGGAACTGTGGAGGTAGTGTTTTTTTTTCCAGAAAACTGATTTCTGCTGATGAAAGTGTCGAGACTGCACTGAAACAATTCAGTTAAAGCGAAACAACAAGCTAAAAGAGGCAAAGCGGCTCCATAGTACTGAAGGAGAGATTAGTGGCCACTTTCGCACTACATGTAGTAATTTGATCCATTATTAAAAAGATGACTTGAGGACTCATTAACTCATACCAAACACCCAGCTCCTCTTTTATTCATCCCCAACCAATTGTGCCTATTGTATCAGTCAAAATGTAACAAACAACAAAGGAGGCATTGGCTGATATTGAAATGTTGCATGTTGTGAGAGTCAGCAGAGGAATGAAAACGGCATCACTTTGTAATGTTTAGGCAGTTCTTTTGTCTGCTGCGGTATGGATGGTAATTATTGACGCAAATTAGTTCAAACCAACACACACACATACAGTCGGACGATAATATATATCTTTCCGTTCCCTCCCTGCATGCTCCTTCTCCACCTCTCTCTCTTTCTACCATCTGTCTGCACTCAGTGCCAGCCGGTAATTAGTCCTTGTAAAGTCAGTGTAGTGAGGAGTCCCTGTGTTTGGATACTGCTGTCTAGTCAAACACTGGGGAAGGCGGGCGGGGGTGCTAACAGCCTGTGTTTTATCTGTCAAGTTTGCCGCTGTTATGCAACACACTTCAGGGTTAAGGTTAAATCTCAGGAGATGCAGCCAGAGTGTTGTGACTTTATTTACCAGTTAAATCAGTTTGTTTGCCTCAGTGCACGGGCAGCCACACATAAATGGTGAGAGAGAGGATGTAATTTGTGTGTTTTATTTTATGCTAATTCTTGTCTTTGAACGTCTTGTCCATGTGGAGTATCTGTTTATTTATGCGCTGTTTGTATTCTGCTAAAATGAGTCAGTAAAAACATTGAACATAACTGTTTTATGTGGTTTTAGGGCCACTTAATGAAAAGCCTGACAGAAGAGAGTAAACAACTGGTCTGCTTGCAGTCAGGTCCTGAGCAGGTTCACACAATGCTGATAATATTACGACTCACACACTGTCAGACACTACAGTTTATTACAATGTATTACAATATATTACACAGTATTTTAAAGACATCAATTTCAGACAATTAAAATGTATTTTAACAATAATTCAGTTCATGTTGACATGTTTTATTTTAATGTTAATGCAAAAAGCAAAGTAAATTCCATACACTATCTAAGTTACTAAAGCGATTGTGAATCCTTTTGTACTGCTACTTACCCCAAAACATGTTGGGCATCATGACCCAAAATCATTTCTCCCTGTTGTAATCGTCTCATGATACTTGTTTAGTCTTGAAAACTAGAAAAAGTTTTTTTTTGGCAGTTTTTTTTCTCTATTTATTTCCAATTAGTATTTTAATTAGTCTCACAGGAAAACCCAAAAAACTGCATCGTGATCTTTATTTTCATAATTTTGGCAACATTATTTTTTAGTTGTGACGGCCCTTCTGATTTGACCAATCGACATTAGCAATTAGACGGTGTCCACATTTGGAGTTTGAAAAAAAAAAATTTTAAGTTATTACTAAAAACAGTATTGTACACATCTATTTGCAACTACAGTATGTGATTTTAACATACTATATATACTTTGTGGAAGCATTACCAAAATTATAGTATGTCAAAGTGTAGTATAAAGTTTTACAATGTTTTACAGGTCATTTTCACTTCCAAATAAGTGATTTTGATTAATGAGAACTTTTTTTTACAGCCTGTCAGGATGTCTGATCATTTGTGTTACGTACAGGACTCCAGTGTAGTTACTGTCTCCCCAAATCACTAAAGTTTATGAGTAAAATGTGCTTATTGATAGAGATTATGCTCAAACATATTTAAAAAAACAAAACAAAAACATTTTCCTTTAAATCAAATTCAAGGTTGGAATAAAGCTTTAAAAAGCCATACAATCTTAATAATCCTGAAACAGACAGATAAGAGGGTAGTGACAGGGCAACTGTATGACATACTGTCCTGGTGTATGATTCGAACTTAGAGGCACTTGATATCACAGAGTAAGAAAAAGCATTTATTAATAGGACTGTTGTTATTGGTTTATGGAAAGAGCACACAGACACAAAGAAAAAGCCCCCTAAGCAGAGCTGGGCTGAGAACAAAGCATTTGTATTTACTGTAGGCTCAGGTGACAATACATGACAAACTGAAATAGACTGGGTGGTGGTCTGTGCTGTGTGTGTGTGTGTGTGTGTGTGTGTGTGTGTGTGTGTGTGTGTGTGTGTGTGTGTGTGTGTGTGTGTTTTGTTCTTCCATATGTTTGTGCTCCAGTTTGTGTGCATTTGCGTGTGTTTGTGTATGGTAACACCCTGGGCAGCTCGCCCCGCAGATGAGATTTCCATCCGAACAGGAAGTGAATTGCTGCCACTTCCTTTGCAGAGCACAGTCAGTCCATGAATACTGTTTCATCTCACACACACACACATGCACGCACACATAAGGCGATGGCTGATGGGCTTATTCTTACAGAGTTGATTTATATCTAACACTTGCACCTTTTATGTCTGTGTATACTCTGTATGTGTAAATGCAACATGACATTTCCTGACTTTCAAGACACTCAGACAATAGGAGGCAAGTCCAGACTGATGTTAGAACCTTTTCACTGTCTGGCCTTTCGCCTTTCTTTCCCTCTCTCCTCTCTCTTCTGTCTACTCTTCATCTTTTCTGCTTTTTGTGGAAATAAATCTAGGCACAACCAAACGGTTATTTCATTTATATTTAAAGCTTAATGTATTTGACATAAACAGTCATAGTATGTGTCCAGTGTGAGCTCATATGTCTTTATGACTGTAATAGATGAAAATCACAGAGTAAGGGTTTACTGTCGATAAACAGACAGACAGGCAATTTGGCAGACAGATACAGTACAGACAGACAGACAGACAGACAGACAGACAGACTGGCTTGCTGGCAGACAGGGTTGGTAAGTTACTGTTGTTGCTTTTTATAATTAGTTCAGGAAGCTTCGACAATCGTCTGTCAGTAAAGAGAGGCGGTATCAATCTCCGTCTGACAATAGCAGGAAAGACAAACACACACACACACTCACACACACACACACACACACACACACACACACACACACAGCTCTGCATTCCAACACATTCCACCCCTGTATGTATGTGTGTGCGTGTGTGTGCATGTGTGAGTACACTATAGGCCGATGTTTACTTGTGTATCCTATGTGTGCAGTTTACCTACTCACTGAAATGCTTCAAGATGCTGAACAGAAAAGGTTGTAATCTCTCTTACTGAGATCAAATGAAATTTTATGGATGCCCAAAGACAAACTCTGTTGCTGCGGCAACAAACAGTGTTACAACAACACAGAATAGAAAAGAAATCAAGCAGAAAATAATATGATAAGTGAGTGACACATAAACTGTTAAAATCATGAAATATAAATTTGGCCTTTTTTTTAGTTGGAGGGGGGGCGGTGTTTTGCCTTTATTGGATGGGACAGCTGTAGATAGACAAGAAAGGGGGGAGAGAGAGAGAGAGAGAGAGAGAGAGAGAGAGAGAGAGAGACACAGAGAGAGGATGACTCGCAGCAAAGGGACACAGGTCGGAGTCGAGCCCATGCCGCTGTGGCAGGGACTCAGCCTTGGTACATGGGGCACCAGCTCTATCAGGTGAGCCATAGGGCACCCCGTGTTTGGCCTTTTTAAAAATGACAAGAAACTGTCAAAAAATGCAGACTCGTCATCCTTCTGGTTTCCTCAATGCTTTCAGACATTACATTGAAGTTAAAACTGGGAGTCTGCGGCACCTTAAAAAGTCTAAAATACAATAATCTGAATTGTTGGCCCTGAAATGTCTTAAATTTGATTTTGAAATTGATTGATTGATGTTGTAATTTTTCAGTATTGTATTGATTAATTCATAATGGTCTTAAATTGAACTTGGTGAAACTTGCAGGAAGCTTTTTAAAGAGTTAGACCTTTAATGTCGCATTAGGCCGACCAGCTTGAAGCATAAAAAAACCTGTGAAGATGCTTCATGAAGTTGTATAGCAAGTTAGACTGATGGACCGACATTTTCTCAAGACATAGAAAATCTTAAATATGTAAATAAGCCAGGTGTGTATGTATAAGGTAAATAGATTAAAGTATGAAAGGTTTTCTGAAAGGTAATCTAAAACATCCAGTGACTGATAATGCCTCATATTTTCAGTAACATCAGTAAAAAGATATCTTGCACACAAAGACTTCAGGCGGCTGTTGTAAAAACATGTTCGCTTTAGCAGTTTATTCCCTTACCTGATAATAAATGTACAGAATCTGCCAAATTGTCTACTCCATCTTTTCTCTTCATCCCTCCAAGTTTTCTCTCTCTCTCTCTCTCTCTCTCTCTCTCTCTCTCTCTCTCTCTCTCTCTCTCCGGGGCCAGATCTCCTGCATTTAGTCAGTAAACTGCAAATGTGTTTTTTAGGAACTGTTTTACGGCGATCCCACGCTGTGTTTACGACTCCTCTCGCCCAAGAGGAGAAAGGCCGAACCGGCCCAGCAAGGAGGCCACAAACGCGATCCAGGAAGCTGCCTGAACTCACTCGAAACTTGCTGAACCTGACCGGGTTTCTCCTCCTTCCCCCATATAATCCTTACTCCCACCCACTCCACCCCTTGCCTCCTACTTTTGCTGTTCCTCCTCCTATCCCTTTAGCATCTCCTTATCATAACCACTTTAACCATCAACCATCCACATCTTCTTCTCACCGTCCATATTGTTTCTTAACTTCTCTGCTAACTCCCTCCTCTCCTCTCCTCTCCTCTCCTCTACTCTCCTCTCCTTCATTGCGTCTCTTCCTCCATCCCTCACTCTTCATTTTTGCTCCTTCTCCATATCCCTGCTCCTCCAACCATTTCCATACTGTTATTATTCGAGAAATATGAACAGGAACACATATACAGAATATGAATGCCTCAGTGCTTGTCCTCATGTATGGGCGGTTGTAGGTGTGTGAATGTGTGTGTGTGTGTGTGTGTGTGTGTGTGTGTGTGTGTGTGTGTGTGTGTGAAAGGTGCTCATCTCATCTCTACAGGGAGTTCAGCATCATTCTCCTGAACACATAAGGACGTAGAAGAAGAGGGAGGAGGAGGAGGGAAGGTAGATAGAGGCATTTTCTTTGGTCTATCCAGACAGCTCAGAGCCCTCCTCCTCCTCCTCCTCCCTCCATCTCTCTTTCTCACCCACCACCTCCTGCTCCTTCACATTAATTCCGCGAGGTACTAAATATTTCTTTTAGTAGAAAAAGCGATTTCTCTCCGTGGCTCGCTGGGGCTGCCGCTGCGCTCGCCAGCACTTTCACCCTCTTCGCACACCTCACCCCTCACCCCTGCACACATGGGAAGTGGTTTTTTTATGGACTAGCCAGAATTATAAATGTTCAGCTGTGTTTATGGCTTATTAGGCAGTTACAGGAAGGAGGGGAGCATGTGTTTTATTGGCTTAATTGGGAAAGAACAGCTTCCATGCTGCATTAGCACTATTTTCCTCTCATCAACGGCCTTGGCTGGCGAGGCGGCGCTCTGTGCAGTCAGAGGTGCCCTCGCTGTGCCATTCTTTCTGCTGAGGACGAGGAAAGGGCTTCTGTGCATGTGTACGTAGCTGCATGTTTGTGTGTGCATATGTTGCAGAAAAAAGAAGTGTGTGAGTTTGAGCTGAACGTGCACAGACAGACATTGATGCTAAACAACTCAATAAAATCTTTTCTGTCATGTGAATGTGAGATAAATGTGTGTAATGCTGCTTTCTTAAAGCTAAGAGAGTAATGTGCGTCTGTGTGTGTGTGTGTGTGTGTGTGTGTGTGTGTGTGTGTGTGTGTGAGCAGGCATGCGTCCTGGTACTTGACTGTGAAGCTGCTCCTTTCATTAGTCACGAGGAGAGACGATCCTGGATACTCCTTTGAGTCTGATAACACAGAGCGATCTTGTAATGTGTTTTATCTCTTTTTCCATCCCACCCCTCCCTCCTCCCACCACTCCATCCCTCCCCAATCCCTTTAATTCTCCCCTCTCTCACCTCCCTCCCTCTCCGGCGCGTGTTGCGCTCTGTCGCTCCCCCAGCGTCTGAGGTGGAGACTAAACAGCCGAGTTATTTATTGTGATGTTTTCGTGGCCGCCTGGTTTAAATAACAGTTTGGTCTCTCTGCAATCCTCCCTCTCATCTCTCTGCCTTTATTCTCTCTCTTTTTTTGCTGCTCGCTCTGTCGCTCTTTTTCTTGATCTCTCCTTCTCTTTCTCCCTCCTCCACACACACCCCTCCTCCCATCATGCTCTGGATAATGGTACATTGTTAACGGGCTGTCTATTGTTTGGGTTGTGTTCTTGGCTAAGTGGAGGGTGAATAGTTTTTAGATGACAAACATGTACGCTCACTGCCAGCCATTCTGATCTGCTGGGCTGGAGCTAGTTATACACAGAGCCGTCTGAAGCCTCTCTTACCCTCAATCAGTGGAGATTTACAGTGTACCGTGGTGTCACAGCAAGAGTTGTGTGTGTACATGTGTGTGTGTGTACGCCTTTGAGCACTTGTGTTGGTGCTTTTTGGGACACCATTAAGCCTGCAAGTTTGAAATACAGGCTTGGCCTCACTGACTGGCATTTAAAAGTTGTTGTGCCAAACTGACAGTGTTGTTCAGATCCTTGGTTTGCAGATGAATATAACTCTGATCACTCTCATCTCCAGGGACAGAGAGCAGCATTAACATTGTGTGATTCACTTCACCCACATCGCAAAGACGACACAGCTCCATAATACAAACCATCAAAGATGCAAAGAATCTATGTCGATGATTAAAGGTTAATAATAAGATTTTTTTTTCACTTATTGAGATTTATTTTTAAAACGTTCAACGTTCAACTCGCCTGTTTTCAACACGAATGCAGCAGCTCCATAATGTCTCCAAGGTGCCTTTATTCTGACGCTATCCAGAAAGTTTGTACCTGTAGTACAAATAAAGTTACACATTTAAATTATTTAAAATGGAAGAATTTGACTGTTTTACTGATATGATTACAAAGACTAGTGATAACGTGAAACATTCTCAATAACTTAGATTTGGCCTTTTTGTTTACATTGGGATGATGGAATGGGCCTCTATGTCATCTTTTGATATGGTACTAATGTAATACTGACCAAGTATGTTTAAAGGTTCTATATGTAATGAAAACCACAATCAGCATGCGCTCTGTACAGAGTTAGTAGACGAGAGCGAGCATCATCCTGGGCACCAGCTAAAAGTGGCACACACTAGACTGAATGCTGGAAATTAAATTCTAGTTATATTTAGAATAACGTTACAATCTGCAGTGTTTCTTTATTTTATTTGGCTCCACGCTACTAACTAACTTGTCGTTTACAAATTGACAGCCAACACCGCAAAGCAACCAATGCCAGACCCACACCATACGGCCAAGCCACAGCCAGCTGGCCAACCCCAGCTTAGCTTAGGCTAACAGTTAGCTAGTTGCATGCCCCTGCTAACGTTAGCTGTTGCACAATGTTGACACTGTAGTGAAGAGAGAGAGAAGGAACACACAGGGGAATGCACATAAATGTCACATCAGATTTTCCTTAAAAAAAGAAATTCCTTGCCAAAATGGAGAACTTGTCCAGAGCAAATATTATGTATTATTTATCACATCTCATCTTATTTTTCACTTTCACGCACTAATTTGTGAAGATCAGTTGTAATTTTGCTTGGAAATAAGACATAATATCAACAGTTTACAGGACACTCCAAGGCTGCTCTTACTATGTACACGTACAGTATGCACACACACACACACACACACACACACACACACACACACACACACACACATAAAGATATATATACACTGACCTACCACAAACCTCCAGAAACACATCTTCTGTCTTCTATCTCTCTCTAGGCTTTTTAGACCTAGATCTATCATAGCTGAGTGATGCACGTGTGAATGTGTATCTACACACACACACACACACACACACACACACACACACACACACACACACACACAGCATTTATGGCAGCAGCTCCATCGTGGATGTGATGGAGGGTGTGAAGCTGCATTTTAATGGATGATTATGTTTTATGTTTTCTCTACAATGACCCGCACTGGCAGACCAATATTGTTCCCCTCCCATCCCACTCCTCACACACACCCATACATACATTTCCACTACTATGACTACCCCCTTCCATAATATCTGTCCACCATACGCCCCTCACCCCAACCACCTTCACACACACACACACACACACACACACACACACACACAGTGCTTCTATTCACTCCCCAGCCTCCTCCCTCTCGCTGTGTTGGGGTGACACCGGGTGCTCTCCTCGCTCTTTGGGGCAGAGAGGAGCATGACTTAACATCCAGCCTTTATAGTAAAGGACATTCTCCTCTCTATTACCTACTTATGGAAAGGTCAACCAGCATGAATAGAAAGGTTGGAACCACTCATAATGTAAAACGCATGCTCTTCTCTTTTCTCCTCCTCCTTTTCTCCGCCTCTCTACATGCCCTGTCAGCACTCTCGACTCCTCACCTGCCTTAATCTGACGCACAGAATAAGCGTGATAGAAAGACAGACGGGAAGACTGACAGGACTCTGTCAAAATCACACTCTGTCAGTGTATGGAGAGGAAGAGGAAGAGGAGGAGAGAGAGATACCACTCCTCTATCAGTGCTGAGTGGCAGAGCGGCACAAAGAAGAAATTATTTTGAATTCTGAGGGCTATTAGCATAACTATAGATGCATTAAAATGCTAGATAGTGGGAGCAAAGAGAGGGGAGGTGGGTGTGGAGAGTACATGGAAGAGGGGAAAGTAGAGGGAGGAGCATGATGTATGAGTGACTGTATCATAGTGAGTTGACTCTAACCTTGGATGCTCACTCAGTCTATTCCACCTTTTTAGCTGTTAGAGCATATGTGGCAATGCAAATGTGCGGGAACGAAAATTATTTTAAGAGGGGTTTGACCTCGCATGTTTCGCGTGACCTAGCATGCATGGTGCGATTCTGGAGCGGGGGACGACTGTCGGCCTTCACCCACACCTCAGTCATCCACCTTGTTAAATGTGGAGATGGATGGAAGTGGAGAAATGAATGAATTACACCTATTTTTGGAAAAGCAAACAAAGTAAATGATATTCTAATAACCATGTCCCTTGAGCTAAGGTAGTCAAGGGCAGTTTTTATATGATGGGAGTATTTTTATTTAATAATTTAATATAATTTTAGATGTCGTTTTTTTCCCCTTGTCCTTTCTTTTGTTTTTGATTGTGTGTGTTCCCTTTTTACATTTCTTCCACTGGTTTGTCAGATGTTTATGATTACATTGACTGAATCGCCAACTTTGTTTTATAGTAGGGAGGACTTTGTATAAACCTTAACCTCCTTCCTCCACTGCACATATCCATTTAAATTTATTATTGGGCTGTATATTTTCCACCATGATATTTTATCAGTGCAAACAAATTAACTGAGCTAAAAACAGACGAAGGAAAATGTTATTTTCCTCTCAAACAGTCCAAGAATGACCAAGATTTCAAATACGAATATAGTGCTTATAAAATAGCCACCAAGGCCTCTCATTCACTCTCTTTCTCTTTTTCACCACTGATTCAGTCCATGATGTGTGGGAGGAAGTATGATGCCACAAATACACCCATTACATCAATAATAGAGATTACACTGTACACATTAATACCACAGGTCACAATATGCATACACATACAAATAATTGCCTATTTACACAACTGGCAAATGAGATGAGGCTACATTCAGTGTCTCTTTCCAGTTACCTGATGAATGAACAATCACTGTGCTTTTAACTCAGGTCTGGTCTCCACCACCTCCTTAAAAAAATCATTTTTAGCTGCTAGCTGTATGACTTTCTTACCCAGCGAGTCACTAACTTTATCTGTCTGCTCTTTGGTGCACAGGAAAGCTTATGGTGGGTTTATCAGACCTTTTCATGTTGCCTGCTGAGCTGTAAATGTTGTTGATGACGGCACTGACTGAACAGTTCAGGCCGTAAAAACCAAAACAGTGTGCTACAAAAGGCTGAAGGGCTTTGTACTATTACAGAGTTGGGTGATAATTATCTGTGGGTTCATTACTCTGACATCAACTTGAATGTTAGACATTTGATTCGGTGTTAAAATGAAATGCTGATTAATGAAGATTAACAGAATAGAAATGAACATCCACATGATTGTCCACTTTCCTGCCAAAAACAGATGTGTCCTCACATTTCATACACATCTGGCTGAAAGTTCCTCTATTGTGCTTGTAGTAGAAAGCATCTCTACTGTACCTTGGTTACATTTTGACTTTGTGTGTGTGTGTCCTGGTGTCTTTCTGGACCGATTCTTTCTCCTTACATCTGCTATTAGACTCTGCTATTGTCTGTGTTTTAGCCGTGAGATTTAATCTAATAAAGTGTGTGTGTTTGTGCACGTGTGTTTGTGCACGTGTGTTTGTGCACGTTTGTTTGTGCGCGTGTGTTTGCAAATCAATAGTGATATATAATTCACTGCATCCCAGCCCCACCACTCTTTATACCCACACATACTGCCTATTTAATATTGCATGAGGACACACACACACACATACAGATGTGGGGGCAGGGGGAAAGAATATGTGTGTGTGTGTGTGTGTATGAGAGAGTGCGTGTGTGTGCGTCTGTGTGTGTACATGCGTGTGTGCCCCCCTTGGGATTGTAAAAGAGGGTCTTTTACGCCCATCTAACCTCCTCTCCCTACGTGATCTGAGTGCAGTTTTACCTCTTTAAACTTCCCCCTTTCTTACACTTCCATCACTTTCTATTCTTTCTCTGTCTTTTCTCATTTTCCTTCTTTTTCTAATCTTTGTTTTTCCTCTTTTTTCCTGTGTCTATATTCGTCTCTCCCTCCCTTTCCCTCTTTCTGTATTGTTTTGAACCTCACCCTTGGGGTCTTCACATTCACTCCTTTTCTATGTGAATAAATAAGAATTCATCTCCACATTTAAATAGCTTCAGGGTTTCCGGGACACACACACACACACACACACACACATATATATACACACACTTCTCAGTCATGTTTATAAATCATTAGAGTTTGGGGTCACCAGGGGTCAGGTCTCTCTTTCTGGCCACTGTGCTCCATCCTGATTGGTTGTTGACACTGCAGGCCACTCAGCATGCCTGTTAGCTTAGCTGTGCTTTTACCCTCACCTTGCCTCCAGTGTGTGTTTGTGTATGCTGAATTATTTAACAGTTACTGCCTCTGTGTATGTATTTCCATATGTGTATGTGTGTGTACGGGTGTGTGTGTGTGTGTGTGTGTGTGTGTGTGTGTGTGTGTGTGTGTGTGTGTGTGTGTGCAGAAAAAGCTCAAAGACTCAAATGCCCCCCTGTCCTCCTCATCCTATTTGTTAGTTTAGAGTTTCATCAGATGGATTGTATTTTATTCACGTTCACACACAAACTAACACACACAAATATGCACACAAACACACACTTTCTCCTTGTCTTTCGGGCCTCTACATTCATATTTCATTGCCTTATGACTCTCTATGAGTTGCTTCAGTGTGTTTTATTGCAACATGAAAGAGCCGCTCCATAAACATGTTAATGGCTTTGATCACATAATGAGCCGAACAAATAGGAAACAACAGGGAGATTAAACAGAGACGGATTTAAAAAAAAATAAAAATGCACACTGCCTCTACAATCTTGGTTTGTCTGAGTGGGAGCTAATTAGTGGTTTACGCTCTGCCATTCTTTTACACTCTGAGACTTTACAGGGAGTAGCGCAGGCAATGCTCAGGGAGTCACGTACTTTAACACGCACACTCACACATATCTATGGCGATATTAGTCATCATGATAACATCCACCCATGACAAACAAAGAAAGTGGGAACTGTTAATTGAACAAAGGCTCTAATTAAATTGGGTCATGAGTTTTTAAATTATTAATTGTTTTTCTTTGATTTATTGATTGCGAGAGAGAGAGAGAGAGAGAGAGAGAAAGAAAGAAAAAGAAAGCACTCAAACAAAGGTAAATGTTATAAAAATGTTTTGGCTTTTTCAAATTTTAATTGGTAAACCAATTATTTACCAAATAGGCCACCACAACTAAAGTGTATTCACTGTCATTGCTACATCCAACAATACAGATCGTATTGTACATGTATTACTGTTAGTTAGGTCCTACAGCACGACAGTACAAACCTTCAAACTCATTACCTTTAAATCTGGACATACACCCCTTATTTTGAAAGTACAACATTAGATTGTGACATTTTTTGTGACACTCTCTTGTAATTGAGCTAAACAACCAATATAATGTATAAAATCATGACTGATCCACTGGCAGAAATGGAATATAACATTCATAGGTATATTTTAATTTGAAAAGAATCACCTGAAAATAAGAATTGTTGTTTTTTCGTTACCCTAGAATGAGTCGTTTTAATCTAAAGAGGGAGCGGGTCCTCTTCCATGGAGTCGGCCATATTGAACCACCATGTATAGATAAACCAAACACTGGCTCTAGATAAAACCCTTTGTGGTTTTTGTGAGTTTTGCAGCCACCGTAGTTCCTCCTTCACGCTTGGAATGAGAGGTGAGGCAAGGGCGTTGCAATCAGCAACTACACAGCTAGATGCCATTAGATACTGGACCTTTAACCATGACCACAGTCCTTCCCTGACCCTAACCACGTGGGTATTACTGAAACAATAACAAAGGGTCCCTAAGTAAGTAAGTCCCAAAGTAGTCATTTTAAACCAAATCACGTTTTTCTAACCTTAACCAAGAACGTCCTTTAGCCCAAACCACGATCTTTCTCTTAATGTAACCAGGTTGTTTTTTGCACCTAAACTTTACCAAACCCTAACCATGGCTTCGTCACGTCATAAAACAGATTTATTTATAATTTGTAACCATTTTGGAGGGAAGTGATGCTGTTCTGCCAAAACACTTATGTGTGTCGTTGTAGATGGCAGGAACGAACAGGATATTTTGATGATTCATTTGGAGGACCAGCAGTTTTGGTTATATGTCACCAAAACGCTTGTTTGCTGCCAAAAACACAACATTACTGTGTAAAGGTTTAGGTCTGGTTGTTTCAATGTGCAGTGATTTGTTATGACTCTAATCTGAGATACATGCATAGAAGCGGCCAATCATATTAGCCCTGTGAGATAATCAGAGTAACATTTAAAATTTGAATAAATATAACTTGTACTGTAGGTGATGATGTAACACTTTTAAATGGTGAATGACAGATAACGGTGGTGTTCTTGTAAAAACCTGTCTGTTACTTTAGATGTAAAGGAAAAAAAGACAAATTAACACAAAGAGAGGAGAGAAAAGTGGAGGAGTGCAGATTTGTTTCTATTTTCATCATTATCCAGTCGTCTGTACTCCTCTGAGTGGAGCTCCTTGTTTAGGAGTTCTGGCTTGTTTTGTTGTCAGAGCGTCTCTTTTCTTCTTTTTTGTGTTTTTGTCGTGTGTCTTCCTTGTACTTCTTCTTCTTCTGTGTTCTTGATCCGTGAGGTGTTGTGAGTTGTTTTGGTCTGGTTAATTACCTACACCCCAGTCGGGAGGTGAATGTTTGACAGTTGTCAGCGCTGTGTGTGTGTGTGTGTGTGTGTGTATGTGTGTGTGTGTGTGTGTGTGTGTGTGTGTGTGTGTGTGTGTGTGTGTGTGTGAGTGAGTGAGAAATAAAGAGAAAGCATGGGGAAGGTGGTGTAAGTCTGATTGTATTGCAAGACCTCACTTATGTGACAGCATGTAGACATGACGGCTTTGCTGTCGTTCAGGTGCTAGTCAGTGTTGCTATTACTCTCTCTCTCTTCTCTCTCTCTCTCTCTCTCACACACACACACACACACACACACACACACACACACACACACACACACACACACAGTGAGGAGTCTCCCATTGTACTCTGTCTCTTGCTGTCTCTTTCTGTGGAGGTAGTATTTCTTTGATCACAGCAGCGACACTGATTAAAAGGAATGATGCCTGTCATGAAGGCAGATGTATTCATAAGACTAAAGGGGGACAAGGTGTCTCTCTCTCTCTCTCTCTCTCTCTCTCTCTCTCTCTCTCTCCCACACTAACACACACACTCTCTCTCTCTCTCTTTTCTTTATTTCGATCTTTCTTTTTCTCCTTGCTCTCACTTTGTCAGGTTTTAAATACTCATCTTATTGTCAAGTTAATTTGTCTAAAGCTGGTGATGCAGCTCTCTGATTCAGTTTTCAGTGTTGTGAATGTGAACACATTAGTGTCTGTGGGTGTGTGTGGGGGTGTGTTTGTGTGTGTATTTCTGCGTGCTAAGCGGTGTGCCAGATCAGGTAGTTTTGAACAGGACAGCAGAACCTGTCTCCTTCCTTCCCTTCATCTCTCTTTAACAAGTTCATTTATTCATGAGTGTGAACACACAAACACACACTCGCACACACACACACTTTGGTTGGGTGGCAGGAGGATAGACTGTTGGCAGATGAAAGAGAGAGTTCCTGAGCTGTTGTTAAATAGTCTGTCAGCATGACACACACAACACACAACACACAACACACTACCGCATACACGTGAATTGAAAGTTAGGGGGAAAAATGAGCCGCTTTGTTTTCAGATTTATAGATTTTAATTATTAAAAATTTAAAAGGGAGAAAATAATAAGCATTAATTATTCATAAACAGCATGTTAATTGGTTCTTGAATATTCAAAACAAAACAAGCCCATGAATATTCAAATGTATAAAGAGAGGATTAGAGAACGCAAATGAAGAAAAACATGCTCTTCTAATGAGAGGAAAGGAAAAGAGAAAGGGAAAGAAGAAATGTATTAGGGGTTTGAGAGGGATGACTGTGGGATAAGAAGAAGAAGAGCACAGAGGAGGAGAAAGCATAAGAAGAGAGGAGTGGAGAGAAAATGAGCAAGGAGGGGAGGAGGTGCCGTGGCCGAGAGAAAATGAGATGAGGGAAAAAAGCGACGGTGAGGAGAGAAAAGCAAAAGGAAAACAGCCGAGAGTCAGGGGGGTCTTTTGTGTTTTCACCATGATGGATGACAGTGTTGACTAAACGAGCTAAATTAGAAGCTTTTTCCTGCAACTCTGTTGAAATATTATTAACACGCAGCAACTTTAGTGAAACATATGATTCAGCTGCACATAATGACCTTGGCTATTGATTTGGGAATAGAGGGAGCGGTGGTGCTTTTGTACTGGGAGAGTGGGGGGTGTATCACATGCTCTGTTGCAATGCAGGTCTCCGTTATATTCTGTCATTAAAACATTAACTCGTGAAATGCCTTAATATACAACCTCTCTCACAAACACACACACACACACACACACACACACACACACACACATTTAATAGCTTTAATTAGCCGGGCATGCATCCGGTCTTGTAATTAGCTAATAACAGCAACATGGATGTGGTTAATTAGTGGTAGGAGGTGCTTGTGAATTAGAAAGCCAATGACACCATTACTGGACATGCTGCAGAAATAACACAGCTACAATCACTGCTAGCTGAAAGTACATAAACAAAATGATGTGTTTTAGAAATCAGAAAGTAGGTGAATCAGCAGTGTTGCATAATGCTTGATGTCTGTCTTGTTAACTGAACATTTATCATAAATAATACTGGATTTGAGTTGAGTTATGTCCACTATCTAAACTCTCTTCCTCCTCTCTTTTATGCTTCCTCCTGTTCTCCTGATGCCGCTGTGATCTCTACAAAGGTAAGAGAAGTGTATTGTTTTGTTTTGCACTTTATGTCTTTAAAGGAACATTACATCATTTTAGCTTAATCTCTCATTACAGATGAAAAGGAACAGATTATCTGAAGGGCTTGTCATCTTTCTTTTCTTCTCTTCATCCTCCTCTCTCAACCCTCCTCATCCTCCACTTAATTGGTGCCCCATCAACCCGTTAATCAAATTACTTCTGAACCAAAATTGACAGTTTTCATTAATTATAAAGGATTATTCTAATTGCAATTCAAATTTATTCATTTACAACAGACGGCGCTCAGTAATATTTCAGTGAATTAGCATATTAAATGGAGTGGTTCCTACATTAGTTATGGTAATGTATGCATATTTCCTTATTTGGACCGGGTGAGCCATATGTGTGCCACGCGGGCAGTTTATGTGTGTGTCTGTGTGTACGTGTGCGCACAGGTGAGGAACCTCGACAGCGTTTAATTTGTTTGACAAACGTAGCGGGAGTTAAATCCTCCAACCTGCCCCGTACATCTCCCTCACCTCCTCTTTTCTCTCTTTTACCTTTCTCTGTTTCTTCCTCTTCTCTGTGTCTCCTCGCCTCATTTCTTTTTTCCTTCCCTCTCACTGATTACCTCTTCCTCTTCACACATTTACTTTTATTAACCTTTTATCTCCCAAAGACCTCTCAAACTACTCAATGTATCTTTTTCAGTTATGTTATTTTCATGAAAAATACCAAAGATCTGTGATATCGTGCTTTTGTTTGGTATTACTGAAAGAAAATGATCAATCATTTTGCCCGGTTTCAATATACTGTTGAGTCTTAGATGTCCAGTATGCAAATCTGTTGTTCTCTGCATCACTAAACAGAGTCGCGAAGGAAATGAAAAAGAGACCAGATACACACAGAGGGGAAAGCTGAAAGGATTTGTAGCAATTAATGTTCGAGCCTGAGAGAACAGTCGGTGTCCACAAGAGTTTCTCTAAATATTTCATTCCACCACAATGTTGTGACTAAATAAGATATACCCCTTTAAATATAAAGATATCAGAACAGAGTACACACATAGTCCCCTATAGCACAATGCACACATGCAACACATAAATACACTAAAGCACAGGATGCTACATCTTAAATTTACAATTCATCTTATACAGTATGTTTTGTTTGTAAATCATTTTCTTTTCTGTCCTAATTTAATATTCATGGTTTACTGTAAATGAATACACACACCCATGCACAAGCACTAGAACAATAAATACAAGCACACACTTGTATAGTATAGACCACATATATCCACTAGTAAGTCCTGATACCTCTGACAAAATCATTAGTCATTGCCTCCAGCGCCCCGACCTCTGAGTCCTCTCTGAGACAACAGTTATCATTTGCATTACTGCAGGAGGTCATTGTCAGAAAAAAACATAAACAGAGGTTGTTTGATCAAACAACCTCTTGTCTAGAGAGGATACACATAGACATATAAGTGGTGTTTAGTAGAGGAACCCGAGGGGAGAAAGAAAGAGTCAGAAATGACAAGAGAGGACACACACATCATACATCTCAGTGGAGAAGAGCTTTATGAATGATTTTCTCAATAAGCAAGAAACCCCCTTTGCATTCAGTGTGTATGTGAGTGAGCAAGAAATGTATGTGTGTGTGTGTGTGTGTGTGTGTGTGTGTGTGTGTGTGTGTGTGTGTGTGTGTGTGTGTGTGTGTGTGTCTCAGTGTGTTTGAGTGAGTGACTGATGGAGAGAGGAGGAGACAGGAGGAGAGAGGAGGAAGAGGTTCCTGTCAATATCACTTCCTTCATCATTCCCTTCCTCTCTCCCCCCCATCCCATAAATTATTTGTAAGACCAATGACAAAGGAACACACACACACACACACACACACACACACACACACACACACACACACACACACACACACTGAAAGACCTACTAGTTTAGTCTTTATCTGCTCTGCAGGTCACTGGTACTGTTGTCTTGTTACCATGTAATAAACACACACACTGTGTGAGGGTGTGTCTGTATTTCTGAGGACAGTTTGGGCAAAGGATATGTGTGTGTGTGTGTGTGTGTGTGTGTGTGTGTGTGTGTGTGTGTGTGTGTGTGAGAGAGAGAGAGAGAGAGAGAGAGAGAGAGAGAGAGAGAGAGAGAGAGAGAAGAAAGACAGTAACAGAGAGAAGTAAAAAGAAGAGAGAGCCAGAGCTTTAGATCGATGTGCGGTAAGCTTTGTCTGTGTGTGTGTGTGTGTGTGTGTGTGTGTGTGTGTTTGAGAGTGTGTGTGTGCATACATGTTTGGCCTAGAGCTAGCGATCCTTTAGCAGCTCACCCTTCACTCACTTCCTCCCCCTTCCTTGCCCCCCCCCTCTATCCTCTGTCCCTCCTTCCACCTCTTCTCTCCTCCCTCCCAAATCAATCTCTCTCATCTATAATTCAACAGTTTGCCTTCAGCCTTTAAAATATAGACCACAGTAACCTCCTCCCTTCCTTGAAGTCTGTCTAGCCCCTCATCTTTGCCCTCATCTTCTCACTGTTCTCCCCCGTTTCTCTCCCTCCGGTGAGTAAGACCTCTGACAATATTTGTCTTGAAGGTAATCATGTTGTAATTTAATCATATCATGGCCCCAAACTGGCATCACAGTGCCACAGTCCTGTTTAATATCTTATTAAGGGTCATTACGTGTGTGATAACTCCTGTTTGGCAACACTGTTGTTCAAGTATTTAACAAAGTTCAACAGTAACAATAAAGACCAATAACCCCCTCATCTGCATACAATATTGTACATACACAACATCACTTTGCCAAACAAAAAGTGTCTGTTGGTGTCGCAGGGCATACCGCAGTTTAATAGTTACACACACAAGCATATAAATTCTCTAATTTATCCTCTCTCTCATTAGGTCTTTGACAATAACACTAGTAAATGTACAAATGCACAAATTGTAAATACTAATGACTGAATACAGTACTGGTTTTTAAGGCTAAATCCTGTTTATTGTAATTTGCGTCATAGTTCAGGCCAACATTCCTACCAGCGATAATGACTGTGTGTTTACTCACCGTGTTAATTGCTGTGATCTAAGGACGCAGCAACATCACCGAAAAAAGATCTCATGAGTCAACAAACACAAGGTTTTAAACAAACTCCAGGTTAGCAGAATTTATCTGGAAGAGAAAATGAAAATCCTAATGTTCTCATTTCTCAGTTCTTACTCAGTTCTAATTATTCATCACAGTTTACAGACTGAACTCCTGATTTAGCTTTGTCCAAAAGAGCAATATTTAATAGTTTTTCTGGGTAATTATGTTATTGATATTCTGAGTGTGATCACTATCTGTCCTCCAAATAAAAGGGTTGAGATTATCTAGCAAATCTGTTGGCTTGTTTACAACCTGTGTGAATCGCCTGATCGTTTGTTTCTTCCTTCGTTGGCCAAAACTAATAGTTCATATCAACATATTCTTTGCAGTGACGTGTTTGTTTCATTATGTGACTGTGGGAGCAAAAACAAAACTGTACATGAACTCACTCTACAAAACAAGCTTCTTTCCCATTTTCGGTTCATGTGGCGTTTAATACACAAATGAATCATCAAAACATAAGCCTGTCTGTGAATTTGTTGATGATCCTTCGAGCCTGTACAGTTGCTGCTTGTGGCCCATAGATAATGACTGTCTGTCGCTCTGAGCGGCACCGTGCTGCCTTGTCACAAACTGATGACATCAGTGTCACAGCTACATCTAACAATAATGTAATGACACTTGTACAGGTCCATACCAGCACTGAACAAGTAGACTGTACAGGTTATTAATCCTCACTTTATCTCAGCCCTGGCAGACAGGAACAAGCCCCCTCACAGACATCATACATGCTGGCTATCACCACCCTGGCCTGCTCTGTCATTTAAATATGCAGAGATGACAACAATGACAGCATTAATAGTAATGATACCAATATGAAGCTAAGCCCTCATCATCATCATCATTAGCATATCTCCTGGGAGATGAGCCGTGATTGACAGCTAGCTGGGTGTTTTTTGGGCTGCAGCTCAGCTATCAATTACCTCTGTGCATATCAACCATCATTATGTAAAATAACTCCGCTCGGCTCTGCTCAATTCTCTCAAGTCTAGTTCCCTCGCATAACTCTCTTTCCCTCTCCCGTGCATTTCCTCCCTCCCTCCATCCCTCCCCCGCTGCCTTTTTTCTTTCTTTTGCGCTCCATTTCGCTCCCGACCATTCGCTCCCCCCTTTGCTAGCACTTTCTCTTACAGTATGTGTCTAGGTTTCTTATTCTCTCCTCTCCCCTTTCCCGGTCTCATGCTCCTGTTACTTTCAGCATTGCTCATCCATGGCTCTGTGTGTGTGTGCATATGGACGTCTTCCCACGTCCTTTTTTTAAAAAACTTATTATTTTTCTAATGGAAGCATGTTTTTTAGCCGCTGAAGTTATTTTATACAGTAAAAGTTCTGGTGAGTCTCAAGCATAGAAAGAAAACAGATACACAGGACTGAACATGGTCAGTGCAGTCTAAAAATGCAAATAGGAACACACTCAATCCTCTTTCGTTCATCTCAGTACAGGTATTGTTACATAATATTGATTGTAAGGTTTTTCTGTGCTTGGATCATACTATAATGGCTGTAAGGTTGGTATACTGTGTGCTTGTAGAGCTGAAAGGGTTGATTGAATGACATTATTGGCAGCAATTCAGATAATTAATTAATCATCTTACTAATTTTTTAAGCAACAATACCAAACATTTGCTGTCTGCTGCTTCGCATTTGTTGCTTTTCTTTCATATTATTCCATTTTGGACTGTTGCTCAGACAAAACAAGCAATTTAAAGATGTTCTCTTCAGCTCTGGGAAATGGCTCATTAAAACCAAATGAGTCATTCATTAATCTATAAAATAAGCTCAGTGTGCTAATAAGACAGTTATTGAAACCTTGCATTGTACAATCTGCGGTAAGGTTTCAAAACTGCAGTTATACAGATTGTCAGCTTTCAGTTTGGCTGTGGCAGTTTCCAGGTTATGCAAGACTTGGTGAAACTCACATATTATTGAACCAAGACTAACGTGGATTTCCAGTTATACTTCCAAGTAAAATGAAGTAATTCTCCTCTTCAGATTCCTCCTCATCTCCTTGCCTCTTTCTGTCATTTTAACCTCCCTGATCCTTCTAAAAAACCTTTATCAGCTTATAAACGATAGAAAGTTAGGCTCTGGCCTTTAACTTTTACTTTGGTCACAAAAACAACAACAGACCCGATCTCTCACTTGTTGTAATCATTCAAATAGATTTAAAGTGTGGACTTTTCATTACCGCACCGTGGTATCAGCCTGCATTATCTCTGCTGAAGTGCTTTTGAATAAGACACTATAAGGGCAAAGAAAAAACAAGCATTTCCCCCACAGGAAGCAATAGATTATCACATTATTATTGCGATAACAGCCGAATAGAGGGCGTGATAGTGTTTCCTATACTTGTTTTTGCTACTGCATGACTACTCAGATAGCAGGCACGGGGCCCAGAAATGCTATCTGATGTCATCACATTAAACAATAACAAGCACTCAGTGTAAACAGGAAACAGGAAGTTGATCTCTGACAGACCAACAGACAGAGAGGGAAACTCACACTACACATATAGCTAGATGAGCTATTTGAAATGACAGATCAGACGGAAAAGCAGGTTTAACTGTAAGGGTGATGACTATTATGACAGTATTACCACATAACTTTTATCCAGTGGTTTACAGTATTTAAAATTCTATTCAAACATGTTTTCACATTACATTATTTACACTTTGCAAACAGACAAACAGTGCTGAATGGTGTTTCTTTGTGACGCGTGCAACCACTAACTGATCAGTTACTGGCAGTTAGGACAGGTACACAGGCATTAGCAAGTTGTTTCACACACACACACGCACGCACGTAGAGGAAGGTGGTGAAAATCATCATTCTGTCGGAAAGCTCTGCCAAGAAACTTGGCAGGCAGGTGAAATAAGACATCTAAAGAAAGCAGGGAGACAGAGAAGAGACAGAGGAGGCAGGAGCAGCAAAAGCACTGATCTGTTGTTCAGTTTGTCTGCACTAACTGACTGCAATTTCTCCACCTGTCAGCAACAACTCACGAGAATCATGTGCGTGCGTGTGTGTGTGTGTGTGTGTGTGTGTCTTTGTGCGTATGTTTAGGTGTGTGTGTGTGTGTGTGTGTGTGTGTGTGTGTGTTTTGGAGAGATTTTTTGTTTTTTCTCTTCCAAGGCAGCATCGTTATTCTTGGCTCAGTAGAATAGCAAGTCTTTAGGGAATAAAACGGACACAGGCTTTCAGTCTTAGACACTCACACCCTTTTTCACACACACACACACAAGGCTGGAATTCCCCCGGATGTCACCCTTGCCCCATTGGCATTGAAACTGTTTAAATGACAGGAGAGTAGCCGAAACAAAACTTCCATAATCCTCTTTCCTCATTCTCTCCTCCATTTGTTTCTCCTTCACACATTCTCTGTATCCCATGCTCTTCTCCACTGTGTTTCTCTCTCTCTCTCTCTCTCTCTCTCTCTCTCTCTCTCTCTCTCTCTCTCTCTCTCTCTCTCTCTCCATCCCGACGCCCTCTCCCTCCCCTCTCTCTGTCACTTCCTGTCTCTCTCTTCAGGTCTGTGTTAGCCCTATATATTAAATATTAATGTCAGTTGTGCTCTGAGCCATAATTGCCATCTCAGCCTCTGAATAATGGATGTAACTGTGCCGTTCACTACTACACCATGGCTAACAGGCTAAAAAAAAAGCAGCATCCAACTGTGGTTTGCTGCGTTACTATGGATTACAGGCTAAATAACACTAGCATCCTGGTTGATTACATTATCATGGCTAAGAGAAACAACAGTAACTACAAGCTTAAAAACCCCCACTAGCATTCAACTCTGGATGACAGCATTATGGGTTACATTTTAGCTCAGAAGCTCCAGAATGACACTACAGGCCTACTTCATCACCATTTTTTACAGGCTGAAATAAAACTGGCATTGCACAGTGGTAAACTGTGTAATTTACTTAATGGTTATAGATTTCATTGGTTCACCACAGCGGGAAGCTGTTAACAAAGTTAGCAGGTGAAATGAACCCACAGTTAATGAACCAGGTATTATTCTCAGGAGTCAAACCATAAGGAAAGTGAGTATTGGACTAAAAGGACCCCAAATCAATGCTAATGTTGCTCTGTATCTGCTGAGTAGGCAGTGTTTTCTAACTTAGCAATGTCAGCTTTATAAAGTGATAATGTCGTATACCGTGATGGTTGGTTCGTTGCATGATGTGGTGATTCTTCTTTCCCTTCAATGGCCAAATAAAATTTCCCCTTTTTACAGCAGACATTCTGATTTAAAGGTAAAGCACTGGTGTAATTAATAAAATTCATGATGATCCCAGTACCTTCCAACCTTTACTTCCAGACCCTTGTGCAAAACAAAACATACCCTATACATACAATAACTTAATGTGTCAGAGCCTGTAAGTTGTAGATTAAAAAAAAAAAAAGCCATTGTATTTTACTAACCGGACTGTGCCAGATGGTTTGTTACATAAAATCAATGAGATCAATAAACCATATAATGTAGTCAAACTCTTACTGAAACCAGTCGGAAAAAGAGTGAAAACATCTTTTCCCTCGAGAGAAGCCGTCAGTGCCCTTCACTGCTCTCCTCACTATCTCTTCTTTCACTGAAGAAATGCTCTTAAGTCCTGATATAAATGAGGCTAGCAGCATCTACGCTAACCTCTACGCGCCCCGTAGCTGCCAGTTCTTCTTCAAAGGACGCTGGTTGGTCTGGTACCACGTGGTTTGGCCATAAAAGCATAGACTGAAGCCTGGCAAGATGGATTCTCGTGTGATCTCGCAATCTAGCAAGTCTAACTGCCTCACAAGGTTAATATTTTTGTGACCATAATATAAAATCTTTTGTAGTTTTCATAGGGTTTAAATGAATCATCATTCACATATACTTTACCATGACTTGCAGCAGTTGATTGTTCTGGTGTTCATGACAGTGCCTTACTACAATGAAAACACTCATTGTTTTTTGCCTTTCCCCATGTTTCACTCTCTATTAGAATAAAAAAAGGCAAAATGGCAAACATAATAATAAAAAAGTGTAAAAAGATAAGCTTCTACTTTGGTTTTCCATCTTACCTCCTACTTCCTTCCATCTATAGATTTTACTCTCTGCATACTACCATTCTTACACTTTCCTATCCAGATGGTGTGTGTGTGTGTGTGTGTGTGTGTGTGTGTGTGTGTGTGTGTGTGTGTGTGTGTGTGTGTGTGTGTGAGAGAGAGAGAGAGAGAGAGAGAGAGAGAGAGTCTCTTTGTGTGTTTGTAGCATGCAGTAGTGGTGTGTCGGGTCAGCTCTCTGAGTGTGGTACTCACAGTATAGCAAAGGTCAACAGCGCTGTTATCACTTGAACATGATCGGGCCTCTGAGAGAGGGAGTGAGATAGAGGAGAGAGGGAGAGAGTTCTCCCCTCCCCCACAGTCATTCAGACTCTTATAATTGCCCAGTTTAATTGGAGGCCTCTTAACGACCAGTGACTGGACCAGCCAATCAATTCACACAAGGTGTCTGTGTGTGCGTGCCTGTGTGTGTGTAGCTGCGGGGCCTTTTTGTAGCTGAGTTGATTAGGCCAGATGGGGTCAAGTGAAGGGGGAAGAGAAACGCACACATACTGCATTAAAATGTAGAATATGTTCTGTTGGAAATCAATGAGATAAAACGCTCTCACAGGAAATAGATCGAGCAATAGATGGAAATACGAAAAATAACGAGCGATATCATCAGAACTCCAACGATAGAGGGAAATTATTTGCTTTGTGAATATATTGTGAGAGCGGATTGATATTAATAAATTAATGGGTCACACGAGATTACGATGATGTTTTAAGTCATCACTATCTTTTTCAGTGGTGCAGCTTTAGAGAGAAGAACCTTCCTCAGTTACCTCTGGATGCAGCAGAAACAGGGGTACAGAGGTGTTAAGTGAAGAAGTACATTTACATGTAAGCACTGCACTTAATGGAGCCCTGTGGAGCTGTTGGCCACTAGTAGTGCTATACAGGAATGTTTTGATAAACAGGTCCTAAACAAGTACAAGGTTCAGAAGGCAGAAACTTGAACCTCTTTAGAGGGCAGTAATGGTTGGCGGCAGTATTGAGCTTAAAGAGGCAGCAGTGTGCCAGTAAAAGAGAAGTAGAAGAAGCCCACAAGCTGATGTGAACAATGCAAGTTTTGAAACATGTTTATTAAAACAAATGTTTGATGATACACAATGCATTTGGATGAGAGGGATGCACCAGTACTGATTCTGATATACCTCAACTCAGGGTTTCTTCAGATCCAAAGCCAGTGCTTTTGTTTTTAAGTCTGTAGACCACACTGTGTGGAGTTCATTCAAATCATTTTTATGTAAAGTTACATGAGGCCAGGGATAACTTATTATTTACTAACTAAAACCAGAGTCAGCCACTGAAGAAACACAGAATTTTATGCTTGTATCATATTGTAACGGACAAACCAAACACTGGCGGCAGATAGGGCCTTTCATATTCTCACGGCATGAAATACAGATGCGAGTGGTGTTCAGTTAGTTTCAATCTGCAACTTCACCACTAGATGCCACTAAATCATAAACACTGTTCTTTTACATTTATTTATCAGAGTACTTTAACATATTGTGCTTGAGTATATATTATTTTTACTCACACTAGATTTTTAAATTCATGACTTCTACTTGTAGTGGAATATTTCTAAAAGCTCTGAACACTTCTTCCATAGCTGCTTTAGTCTTTTTCATATTTAAGGGAGTGTGTGAGCCTCCCAACCGCCTCCATTACACAGAGAGTTACAGCGGGGGTCAGCTGAGGTGGTCGTGTTAACGCTATGCTAGTGTTGTGAGAAGGACTAGACAGTGGGAGGTCAGCAGGGGTCACCGTGGCTGTCCTCCGCTGTGATAGGCTGTCACCCAGGGGTGAGGGGTCAAGATAATTAGGCATGCAGAATCCCGGCGCCGGTGTTATAACGAAGCTTGAGCTCGTTAACGCAGAGTTTTACACTCAGACCTGCCACTGGGCTGTGCTGCACCGTCACACACACACATACACTCACATGAGGAGTACATGTTTGCACACACACACATATACACACACACAAAGAAGCCCACACCTCTGCTTTGTTCTCGTGGTCCACTACAAGGGCTGTCATCTCTTGAACATTAGAGCACGAGGGAACTGAGGTTATGCAGACTTGTGAGAAGTTCAAATTATTTTAGTACTGTATGCAGTTTAGATACAGACGGTGGACATTCTGTGATGAAACCAAATATAATAGGAACTTATGTTTTTGTTGCAAGAGAGTGCAAAAAAGTTTTTGTGTATGAATACATAATGCAACAGAATCAGATGGAAAAGGTTTAAATGCAGAGGTGAGTGCCAGAGGAAATATTGCCCTGCATGTGAGGTTGTGCAAGGGTATTGCTTTTATTGAGCTGTAACACACACACAGATGTAATAAACACAAACGTACATGCAAACATGAACTTGTGTGTGTCTGTGTTATTGTGTGAGTGTGCCTTGTTGCTTCTGCCAGGCTGGCCAGCTGGCTCACACCAAAACACAACCTGGATGTGTTTGTTAGCTGTTGATGGCCATCTGTGTGTTTGATTTATTCTGTAATATAGATTCATGACATATGGTCCCGTTTCAAACACCCAATGTCAACATAGTTCCCCTTTTTTAATGATCTGACATCAGTGTTAGGCGTTAGGCGTTTTCACGAGTGGAAAAGTTGTTTTGAAATTGTTTCTGAATCTTATCAAGCACCTTTGGTTTTTAAGCCATATTCTAAATACCGATACAGTTGTCCTTCCCATGGTGCTAACAATCATTGAGGATGAAGGGCAAGTCTTTGGAAGTTTGGATTCACAAAAGTATAAAACTAAAGGTCAAACCTGAGGTTTTCTCAAACTTCAACTGGCTCACAGTCATATATTTTCAACAGTTTTGCTGGATTGTGCTGCTTTATTTGCCTTCTTGTATGTTCATCCAAAGCCTTTTTGTGGCATTTCAAAGCAGCCTCAGTCGGTTTGGATTTGAGAACAAAAAACATGTTCTACATATCCACCAGGATATTTCACAAGGAAATTCATTTTGACTTTCCAACAGTATGAAATATTAATTTCTCTATCTGTATTTTGGGGTTCTGTCTGTACTGTATGCTGGAGACTGAGCTTTAGTTCACATAACCTGAAGGAAAGCAATCTCTGGTCTAATGTTTCACTGTTAACCTCAAATATTGCCTGTTCTCTCTGTCTCTGCAGATTCTTCCTTAAGTTTTTCCTTAAGTGCAACCAGAACTGTCTAAAGAATGCAGGAAACCCAAGAGACATGAGGAGGTTCCAGGTAGAAACCACCACATGTTTGTTTTGTGTTTGCATGTCCTTCTCTCCCTCTGTCTCTTACTGTCTCTCTCCCCTTTCCCTGTGTCTTCTGCAAACATAACATGTAATAATGCACATAACTTTGTGGTTAACACATAAACACAGGAATGTGTATGTGTGTGTTTCTTTGTAAGTAAATAAGCTATCAGCGCCTTTACAGGAAACGTGAGATCCTGACCCTGACTCGTCAGGACATAAATATACAGACAATGCAGGGAGACAGAGAGGATGGCGTTCGAGAGAGAGAAAGAAGGGAAGAAAGAAAAACAGGAGGTTGTGGATAAGATTTAAGGCAGTGCCGTCTTTATTATTTCCTTATCTTCACGGCCACAACACAATCAGGAAGACACCACTTGAGTCTGAGTGCAGATACTGGACGGCCAGAAGATACTGATAGATTTATTACCACAGCACGTGTATGTGAAAGTGTGTGTGTGTGTGTGTGTGTGTGTGTGATATGTACATGTGTGCATTTCTGCCAGTGTGCTCTTATGTGCATGTCTGTTGCATCTGTGTGGTGTATGTGTGTGTGAGATAGGACTGAAAGAGAGAGAGAGAGAGAAAAAGAGAGAGAGAGATTCATATGGTAGTGACTGTGTGACAGTATCTGTGCCTCTAATTGTGCAGCTCTATTGTAGTGGAACCAGAGAAGACAGCTCTGTTTCCCTGGGAGATAATTAAGGGCCGGACCCATCAGGAACTATTGAACAGAGGAGGATAGACACCACACACACACTGTACAGTCACAGTGACTTAGTGTGTGTTGAGTGTGATGGTAATAGCAGTGATAACGGGTTACATTTAAAGAGCTTTTCAGTTTCACGCTTTTAATTCCTCCTCTCAGTGATCTCTAGACCCCCAACTTTGTAATTCCTCATCTTTTCTTTCCCTTGCTCCTCTCCCCCTTTTGCTCCCCTTCTTCCCTCTTTTATCTTATCACTTTCTTGTCCCTCTAAACGCCGCCCCCCCCACCCTGCCCTGCCTCTCTGTAGGTGGTGGTATCGACTACGGTGAGCGTGGAGGGACACGTTCTGTCCGTCTCCGACAACATGTTCGTCCACAACAACTCCAAACATGGCCGACGGGCCCGCAGGCTCGACCCGGTGGAAGGAACGCCGTCTTACCTAGAACACGGTGTGTGTGTGTGTGTGTGTGTGTGTGTGTGTGTGTGTGTGTGAATCTGTGTGAGCATAAGCAGCATGGCCACCAGATGGTTGATGGTTTAATCCTATCAGGTGATTCCTGCCCCTCCATCTGGCTAATCCAACTCACTACACACACATTCACACACACATAATACGCATGGTGTGATGCTTTGTGTGTGTATCTGTGTGTGTTGCTAAGTCTAATATCATTATGCTTCCCTTTCATAAATACACTCAGACTAAGGGATGTTGTTGTAATTCAAATGAATCCTGATAATCTCACACACACTCTGAGGAGAGTTGGTTTTTGACAGATGAGCTTTTATTGTTGCGATATGGGATTGGATTTGAGTTTACACACACTCACACAACACTGACGTGACATAAATCTCACTGTATCCTTTCTGTTTGAAGTATTATGATGCACACTGAACCTTCTGTGTGTGTTTCTATCCATTTCATATCATTAGTTTAGAAAATGAACTGCTCATCAGTCGAGTTTTGGGATAAACAAACAGTAAATAAACAGTACAGGTACTGTCAGAATCATGTTTGAGTATCACATTGCATTTAAAATTAATAATTTTTTAAAAAATATTTTGAAAGAAGTCTCTTTTAACAGCAAAAAATTAAGAAAAAAATGTTTCTTAAGTGGCTCATCTGTGCACATCTTTAGCCTTTCTCGTTCTTGACATTTGGGAACTAAGAGGTTCACTTACAGCAACTTACAACTTTCAACTGCATCTCATGGTCAATGCAAATAAAGTTACAGTGGAGCTGATGTTTCAATTTAGGTAATGTAATGTGGAAATATTTTTTTCCTGGATGTCAGTATACATTTAAGTGTCTAAAAATTAGCTTTGTTTATTCTCTCATTGCACAAGAAAAACCTCACTACTCAAGGACAGATTGAAAGGGACAGTCTTTGAGCCAGCGGTGTAGTCAGTGTTTTTAAGTGTGGTGTGCCGATCTGGACCCCGGCCAAGAGCCTAGGGAGTAGCATGAAGATATATGAGGTGCAGATGCAACAGGGATGAAAAGGCTTCAAGCCAGATTTCCCTCCCTGTTTACAGACTGATTGGTCTTTAAAGGAAACAAATGTTTTCCTACAACCATAACTTGTCAAGTCATATACCGTAGTCAATACTGTAGGTTTTATTGCACAACTGGTTTATTCAGATGCATCCCAATGCCAAAAATCTTTAAATATTTATTTTACTTGATTTTTCCTCTATCTCTTGGCTACTATAATCCTCTTCTCCTCCCTCTAGGAGCAGCTCCCTGCATTAAAGCCATCAGTCCCAGCGAGGGGTGGACTACGGGGGGCGCTACAGTCATCATCATAGGAGACAACTTCTTCGATGGTCTCCAAGTCATCTTTGGTACCATGCTGGTTTGGAGCGAGGTCAGTTTGCCAACAATCATCATCCTGTCCCGATGTTGTTTCAACCCCTCAACGGTGTGTTTTTGCCCTCGGACCGTTGGAAGTAATTCAATATGAAAACATACTTTTCCTCATGGTCAGGCTCTTAACTGTGTGTGATCATGTGAATGTTTGTGTGTGTGTTAATGTTTGTCTAAATGAGGTTTGGCTCTCTAATGAGTCCCCACAAAAAGCGACCGCCGCCCCTCTCTACCTTCCTCACCCACACTCCCTCTGTCTCTTTCTCTCTGGAAAACTGATCAAATCAGCACATTTTGATAGCCATCGGCTTAATGCGCACAAAAACACACACTCACACACACATGCAGCGCTCACTATCGTACTTTTCCCCAGTGCAACTCCTCTACAGAATGTTTATTTGTCTTCTGACTCCACTCACCGTGTGCGCTGAGCGACCATGGCTCTCTTCCAACAACAACAGTGTGTGTGTGTGTGTGTGTGTGTGTGTGTTCATGCTGGCATGGATGGGTGTGTGTGTGTGTGTGTGTGTGTGTGTGTATGTTAAGAGCGGAGGGGTTTGTTTACAGTGTTGAGAGCCACACTTACACACACTAACATGTGTACAGAGTCTCAGTTCAGTTCAGTTCAAACTGACTCAGCTCTTAGGCGTTCCTCAGACTGGCTTCTAATGGATTTTGGCCAACCAAATGTTTCATTTGCACTCAACCTGATTATTGATTCCGAAGCGAGAAAACACAGTTTGAAAAATTTGTTGGTAGAAAGTGATTGCGCGTTTGCCAAGTTCTGTTTGTCTGCAGCTGTCCCTCCTACCTGCAGATTTTTCACAAAACCCAGGCCAAGTAGTGAAAACTATTTTTGAAAACCATCCATAAAAATGTGATGCTAAAAAGTTAGTGTTTGTCACATTCAGCTCAATACAAATTTCCACCTGATAGATGATGTGAAATCAGATTATATTTAAAGTAGTTTGCAGATCTTTATTTTGGTGGCATGCCAAACACTGCAACAGACACTGTTGTAGCTCAAAAGTCCAGTGACACATTCAAACCCCAAATAAAACATAAATCAGAACATTTACAGGATTTCAATTAACACATACAGATACAAGATTTCAAATTTCTACATTGTACCTCCTCTTAAAGGTTCAGTGTGTAACATTGAGGAGGATCTATTGACAAAAATGTAATATATTATTTATAGGTATATTTTCATTAGTGTATAATCACCTGAACATATATATTCTCTGGGTTTTCGTTATCTTAGAATGAGCCCTTTTTATCTACATACGGCTCGGGTCGCCTTCCATGGAAGTCCGCCATGCTTCATGTTTCTACAGTATGATGTGTTTTTGTGTACTGACTCATGGTCGCCCTTTTTCCTTCCTTCTCTAGCTGATCACGCCGCATGCCATCCGGGTGCAGACGCCTCCCAGACACATCCCCGGGGTCGTTGAGGTCACTCTTTCTTACAAGTCCAAACAGTTCTGCAAAGGCACACCAGGACGGTTCATATACACAGGTAGGTCAGCAGTACACACATACATACAAACACACACTCTTGATTAAACTGTTGAGATTTTTCTTCTGTTTTTTAGAGGGTACATTTATTTTTTGGGGTTTTATAAATGTGTGTTTCTTGGCCTTTGCCTGTGTGTGTGTGTGTGTGTGTGTGTGTGTGTGTGTGTGTGTGTGTGTGTGTGTGTGTGTGTGTGTGTGCGTGCAGGTCTGCATGTGTGTATGAATAGCGTCTATGACTTGCAGTTCACTCTCAGGCCAGACAGTGTTGAACTAATGACTGTAGATTAGTCAACATTAACGACCCACACTCGTTACAATGTTGCCATAATCAGAGGCTCGTTAAAACCAGCTACAATTAAACAGTCTGCTCTTTATAGCCCTCCATACTGAAACTATTAGTGAAATCATCCAGAACACCCAGTTTACTAACACTCACACACACGGTACACACACACACACACACACACACACACACACACACACACACAAACACACACGATGTTGGAAAATGAGTGTGTGATTTTTGACCGGATTGTTGACTGTGAATGAGCGTTTTCCTGCTAAAGTCAGTAGAGGAGGAAAAGGAGAGCAAAGAAGAAGAAAGTATGTGTGTGTCCATGTGCGTGTGTATGTGCTCATTTTGTTCGCACATACATGTGGAAATGGATGGAGGTGATGTGATGTCTGGTATTGATCCTCTCAACATGGCTCCATCACACCATAATGATGACGTCATTCAAAGAGAGAGACAGACAAGAAAAAACAGCTGCTGTGTAAATTCTTTTGGGTACGAGACATTTAATGACCCAATTAACCAAAGATAAAGATGAGGATTTAAACCTGATCAATGGAAATGAAAAAAACTTACCATGGATAAATTGTCAGTTTTAATGTTGCTGTCAAGTTCTTGGAAGCTTTAATATTTCCTGTTCAGAATGAAAAATGTTAAAAGAAAGTGATGTTTTGTGTTTTCAACTACGGTCATTTGTTCTCCTTCAATTTGCTTTATATGAAAATTCAAACAGCAACAAGCCACAAGTATAGAATAATATTTAGGCTAACACTTTATATTAAGGTACACATATTTACTGTAGTTGCCAATTAGCATGCATATTATTAGCATACTGACTTTATTAATCATAAATCATAAAGCACTTAATGATGCCTTATTTTGAATGACCATATTCTACAACTACTAGGCCATTAAGAGCCTCTTAATTTCTACTTATTGATAGTAAGTAAGGAAGTTGTTGTATATGAATTACTATCTTAGTATGCTTTGCTCATTATGGGCTTTATATGGTGGTAGTACCACAAAAATGCTCATTCTCCCTTAATAAGACTTGTACGTGATGTATTATTGAGTAATAAAACACTAACCTACAAGTGTTAATAGTGTCAAACTCTGAATTAAGTCATTCTAACTCAGAATATGTTCCCCATTTCTAAAGTGAGGTTTGCACATAAGCATGACCTGAAACAAACCTGAATACAAGATTGTTGAGAGATTTCACTTCAAGTTGACAAGTTTAATAGTTTAAAAGAAAATCTAAAAGTTTGACTGACTAGTCAAAGAAAATAGCTCCACCTATAGGAACCTGTTTGACAATGTAAAGTGCAGTGAAAAAACATTTAGCACAAGAAGTGAGAGCAACAATTGTAAGAGCAATAAAACAGACACAGAATATTGTTTTGGTTTTAAATGTCTCGATGAAATTTGGAAGACTGAGACTTTTTTTTGCGTTGAGTGTCTCTAAATGTCCCTCTTAGTTTCTTTGTACGTAGACTGTGCCTCCTTCAGTATTCTTCAGTCAAAACATCTTTGGTCTGACCCTGAGGCTAGCTGACTGGTAATTGGTCCGTCTGGTGTCTAACTCCTGCTCCTATTGGGCGGAGATGACCCCCCATGACCTCGCGATTGGCTGATGGCTTCAACATGTGACCCAGGAAACGCAATCCGTTACTGCGGTTGCCTGACCCCACCTCAAGGTTGACTTCTTTCTGGAAGTCGCTGGTGAAAGGTCATGGTGGTGAAAGCTGATTGGCTGTTGTGGCTTTTCAGTATTTTAGCTGTGGTTGCCTCTGGGTGTAAAGGGCCGAGCAATTAAACACTCTCACGAGCGCGCACACACGCAAGTTTGCAACAACGCACAGCGTAAACACACACAAAGCCACACTTTGCGAGGGTCATGTCTTACACAACGTACCACACACACACTTTCAAACAGGGGCAGGAGTTGAAAGTAATTGTAAATCAGAGAGATATGAGGGAAAGATGGTGAGTAGTCTGCTAAACAGATGGTCTACCACACACACACACACACACACACTATACACATATACACACAGTGCCGTATGCTTCATCGGCCTGGTGGGAAAAATTAACATTCTCAAACATCACACACTCCTATAAACACACAATGGTACAAAGTAACAATCAATACATGCTCTCACACACATTATATACACACATGAACACATGCACACACACATACAGTATAGAGCTGATTTATTGTCAATGCAGCGCCATAAGAAAATCCATAGCTCAGCTGTGGAGGTGAAACTTTTAGCGAAAAGCTGAAAAAGCATCACAATTTTAGTCTTTTGTCTCATTTTACAAGCAATCTAACCGTCATTTTGCAGACACAAGACAGAGAAAATAAAAGAGATTGAAATATAGAAGGAGGGAGAGAGAAAAAGAAAAAGAAAGAGAGAGACACATATAAAAAAGAGAGAGACAGAAAGGTGGACTTTTAAAACCAGATTGTAAAGTATTGATCCACTCTACCAGTGGATCGCACACGTACATATACACGCATGCAGATACACACATGTACATACACACATATATACAAACACATAGAAGAGAGGAGAAGAGCTAGAGAGAGAAAGAGATCTCATCTCATAAGGGGAAGAATGAAGCAATAATTCAGTGGTATTGAACTGCTGGCTGGCCAGAGAATCGATCTCACCACACCTCCTCTCCTCCTCCTTTTCTTCTTCTACTCTGTCCTCTTACCCACCCAGCTTCACCCTGTTTTTTCTCCTTTCCCACTCCTTTACCCACCTTTTTCTCTCTTCTTTGCACTGTTTAAACTCTGCCAAAAGATATCTAGAAAAACGCCACCATTGCATAATACAAGCATATAAGAAATCCTAGACCTACAGATTCAACACAAACAATATCTTTCCTTTTTTCTCTTTGCTGCTTCCCCCTCTTCTTTTCTTCTGTCTCCCTCCTCTGTTCACATTTTATTGCGAAACAGGAGTGGAGGGTCTGTCCTCATGAAACTTCTATGAGTATTGATCTGCGGGCAGCTCTGGGCTCTGAGAGGAAGAGCGAGGCTGGAGGAGGAACGATGGAGGAATGGATGGATGAAAGTGGCAGAAGGTGTAGTTAAGAAAGAGGGGGAAGGAGACAGAGCAGAAGGGGGGGGGTAAAGGAGAGCAGGAGGGATTCATGCAGAGATGCTTTGATGGGCAGCAGGGTGGCAGAATAAGTCGAGATTAAATGGGAACCAAATCATCAGCTGAAGCTTTTAGGAAAAGCAGAACGTGCCAGAAAATAATAATAAGAAAAAATAACATTGCTCCTTTTTTCACTTCACAGACATCTTCTTTATGTGTCCCAGCTTGGAAAATATGAATAATTTTTGTCCAAGTCAACACTTTTATCTTGACCACTGGTGCTCTCTGTTAAGTGATATAAAACCAGTGATGATGTTGAAATGAGGAAGAAAATTACACTAAACTAACATACATACAAAGTAATTGCACCACTGATTTGCACAATTTTATTTGTGACTTATGTATTTTTAATATATAGCATGACACGTTACCTTTAAATGTACTCATCATCCTCTTCAGCACCATGGACAGCTGACATTAAAAGACAGGTTCACCTTTTTCAAGTCTGTCCCTTTAAAATCCACAGTCCTCGTTAGGAAACATTTTGCACTAATAGGAAAATAACTTCGGAAGACACTCATCCTTGTAGATTTGTCTAATTCTGACTGTTGAAGCCTCGTATTTGCTTCGGCTTAAAGCAGCAACAAGGAACTATATTTTTTTTGATTCTGGTGAGACTGTTTAGTTCAAAACTCCCTGTAGAAGGTTTAACATTATAATGTAGGTTTGCATAGAACAAAGATTGTGGATATTGTCCCCCATCACTCACATTTGTGTTAGAAAAGGATTGTTTTGTCATTTAGGTTGGATGTTGGGGTAGCTGATACCTTCTTTGGGAGTTTTTCAGGAGTTAGACATATTTAAGAGAAAGGCCCCAATGTGTAAACTAAACAGGTCAAGTGTGTTTATGAATTACTTCATACATATAATTAGGAAACTCTGTGGTAGAAGGGATGTTTCCTCTTGGGGTATTGACCATTTTCCACCCATATATTTACGATCCACTCACACAACAACAACTTTTAGTTTAGTTTTCTGCCCCATCTCATCAACATCTTCCCTGCTCACAGGGACAAAATACCTACGACATAGTCTTTTCTCCTAAGGGGGATCAATAAAGGAATATCTTATCTTATCTTATCTTATCTTATCTTAGAACAGTGTCACAAGGAAACCTTTCTGTAAGCTCGGAGATAAGTGTATTTGGTTTTTGCGGGTGTCAGTGTGACTATGGTGAATATCACCGATGCCTTTTACAGCTGATGTGTAATCAATTGGACGGCTTTCACTGTGCTGATACTATTCCGGTTTCTGTGCAGAAAGAAACCACTGTAGAAACCGTTGGAGAAACCTGACCTTTTGGCTTCAAAGTACACACACACACACACACACACACACACGCACACACACACACTGACCTACACAAACCCATAAACACACACAAACATTGACACACCATCCAATGATTTAAGGAGCATATTATTCTATTAATAATAAGTCAGTTGGGGACGCTTTAGGCCTAAGCCATCGAAACCACATATATACATTCATCCTGTTATGCACATTGTATGTGTGTGTGTGTGTGTGTGTGTGTGTGTGTGTGTGTGTTATATTAGTGCTGGCATTGTTTAAACGTCTCCAGAGATGTACAGAGAGTGTGGATCTGACACTGGCAGTTAATTCTGACAGTTGATATCCCACCGACTGTTAGACAGCTGTTTTTGTAGTTTTGTTTTTCTCAACCATAACTGGGTTTAGTTTTGGGTTTTTTTTGGGGGGGGGGGTTAACATGTGCTCTCTTTTCTTCTCCTCTTTCCAATAAACTCAGTTCTCTCCTTTCACCTGCATTCTTCTTTTAGTCACTTTTTCCCCTTATCCCTTGCTTCACTTTCTCTTCTGTTCTTCTCTCCTGCTAAACTCCCCCAGACCAATCATGTTGATGTAATTATCATATATGAATCATAATTTGTCCAGAATAAAAAAATTAAGTTGTTAGTTCCTTGAAATGGGGGAAGTATTGTTCATGATGGTTTAACATCTGGTATTTTTACAGCTCACAATTTATGAAGTTATGTTGCTAACAAATTGGGCTTTAAGACATAACAGAAACCAGCAACTTGGGTGTGATGTGATAATAAAACAGACATACATATAAAACACACACACACACACACACACACACACACACACACGCACTAAAAGAAACTAGCAAACAACACAAACTGTAAGAAATTCAGCTGCAAGTAATTTATCAGTGCTGGATGTGGAAAGTACCAAATATCACTCCAGCTGCACACTTGGACATCACACACACACACACACACACACACACACACACACACACACACACACACACACACACACACACACACACACACACACACACACACACACACAGTAACTTTAGCATAAGAGGTTCAACAATGGGGTGAAGACACATGTTCAGCACAGATAAATAAACACACATGCAGACACACACACACATACACACACACACACACACACACTTTAAACCATCATTTGACTGACAGAGCTTTCAGAGCCCGACTTGATTGACATATTGAGTGGATAAACACTGTAGAAGAAGTGCGTAATTGCAACATTAAAGTGAACACTAAGCGTTCTTTAAAAACCCTTTACATTACACCTGTAGTGTTATTATCATACAGATGTTTTTGACACCATTAGTTACTCCATCAGGTCTATCCGTGTTGCACTAAACTGTGTGCACTCTGCTACCTCTGATCCCAACGGTAGAACAACATAATTTTAAATAGTTAAAATGGTAATTTCACCCAAACTATTTTCCTCTCATGGTATTTAGTAGGGCTGAGTTGCACGTTTAGAGCAAATACTCGATATTTCAGTTCTAGTTGTAACTTTATTACTGATGTTTTTTTTCAAGACTCCTACCTACAACAATATATGACAATATATATACATATACTGTATACTAGAGGAAAGTGAGAAGTGAGTAAAGGGTTTTTTCTGATGTAATCTGACTTTCACGGGCAGTTAGCCAACCAAGCCTCAGTGGGTGTTTGAATTAAGTTTTGGATTAATGCTAAAATGTATGCTTTTTCTGAATATTTTGTCATATGGGAATACTCTCAAATTACTACCATAAGCATTTAAACTAAATTAAATCAATACTGGGAAAATGCTGGACTAATGAGAAGAAAGGGGCTTTCAACCATTGGGGGAACATTTAGAAACTGGTTAATCTTAAATGGATATCTTTACATTTACAAGAACAAGCACTAGAGCTTAGAAAAAAAATAATAACCAGGCCCGCACTCTAGCTGAGCAGCTACTCTGGAGAAAATCCAGCAATGACAGTACAGTTGTTGAGAGATGTAGTTTCCTCAGTCACAGTTTCCCAGCCAGATTTTGAACTGCCGACCTTTCAGTCACAAGCCCCCCTCCCAACCTCCAGGCTTCTGTCGGCTCTTAGAGATCATGCTGAGCAGGTTCATTATTTTCCAACCCAGTTTTACAAAATAAAACCGTACTTGTAACCAGTGTGGTGCTTGGGAACAAAATGTCACAAAATGGGATGTCATCCTCTCTCCTCACCACTCAAATCCCCCCCACGGATTGGCACAGATGTTGGGACTGCTGTGTCTGTTTATCATGTGTGCAGGCTTAGGTTGAACAGCAGCAGCATTAAAGGTGCAACGAGTAACACCCATAATCTGCTACTACGTTCTTTTTGACAGAAGGGTAGTGAAGAATTTAAACAAGATAGTTGACTCCGACATAATCCAGCTGAAATCGATAAGGCAGGAAGGAGGGTGAAGTGGAGGAAGCCCTCAGTATCTTTGGTTTTAATTTTGCATTAAAGAAATGTGTAGACATATTAAGTTATATGTTCAATCGTACAGGAAAAACTGCATATTTTGATTTTTCTTTAGACTGAAGAAAGGTAGCGCTCTTTTTTCCCATCAAAGTTTATTGGTCAGTCTTTATTTTCACTATATTTTACAATACCGGTATATGAGGCGATCTGGATGATTTTTCTGGAAATCAGCAGGATTGTTTTACACCATAAAAGAGGTTAAGAGTGCAAACACAAAGCAGAAGTTTCTGGAAATGATGGTGAAAATAGAGAATGGCTGAAGGAAAAGCTTATATTACAAGTTTGTCCTCATTGAAGTAAAGATGAGGCAGTGCAGAATAAGCCACAACATCATTGTTGTGACAGGAAGCAACTGGGATTGTGAAATCGTTCCTAAAGCCTCTGGACTGTTGGTTTGGAATACAAAAAAAATGCTTATATGATATGAAAGTTTAGTGTCTCATCAAGCATCCACAAGCATTTAAATTAACAATGGATCACAGGATTAATTATATGTTAAAGGGGTCAAACAATAATTATCGTCCAAGTCTGCAGTTACTCAATTTATATTTGTAGTGTGTCTTTGTGCTTTTTGTTTTGGTTTTACAGCTCTGAACTTTTGGTTTGAGACAAAGCAGGCAGCTGTTTTCAGGAAAAAAGCTCTAAATAAAGTAACTGTCCAGCACCAAACAACTAAAAGAAAAAGTTGAATATTGTGCAGCATTTAGCAGCTAAAGAGCCAGATGTTTCTTTTTGAGTTGGTGGACTTTTGAATGCTAATGTTGCTCTGCATCTGCTGAATAGGCAACTGATTGCTTAAAAGGTTGCCATATAAACTTTAATTTTATTTAATTTTAAATCATTATATAACCTAATGTAAAGTACCTAATGTAAAATATCTTGGTGGTACCCTGTCACCAGCTTTGGAGTATAGTCATGTAGTTATGACAGCAAGCCAATACTGTTACTGATACTTGCGATGACTTTATGGACTCACATATGGAGTTACACCCACAAATGCAGCGAGAGCTCATCCCTGACGTTTGAGTTAAAGTGCCTATTTCATGAGGTCTTTAGGCAACATTTGTCTGGATAATGTAGGAAACCTGCTGTAGCGGGAGAGTAAATAATAAAACAACCATTTTAATTCCTCCTCTGTCTGTTTCTCTTTGTCTTCTGCAGCACTGAATGAGCCAACCATTGACTACGGTTTCCAGAGGCTTCAGAAGGTCATCCCTCGGCACCCTGGGGACCCCGAGAGGCTGCCAAAGGTACAGAAACAATCTACATTCACCTCTTGCACACTTATCTGATGCCTTAACTGGACAATGACCCTAGAATGAGCAATGCTCTCTCTCTCTTGCTTCAAAATGACAGATACTGTCGCTCTCACAGAGATCAATCCTCCTCCAGCTTCTCAGTTACATTGAGTTATTTCACTGAGTTGCTCTGGTATCAAAGAATCAGCACACAGCAATGCACACACAAAACACTAAGAACAAAATAATTTTGTGTTTACGTTTTATTTGTTATGTGCGTGTGTTATTTTTATATTTCTAAGCAGAATATGTGTTTTCAAATCTCCTGTGGGTTGTGTTTTTACTTCTTCGTGAACTCCGTGTGTGTGAGCTGCTTAACCCCCCGTTTTACAGGGTGAGTGTTTGAATCTTCTCCAGATCAGAGAGTCATATCTGATTATTTGTTTATCAGCTGGAGATCAGGCAGAGTGTTTAAAGGATCAGCAGATGTAAACAATTATCACCAAACGATGAGCTCGGCTTTGATAGCAAACCCTGTCATCTTGACATGTACATGCAGGGCGACGTTTTGAAGTGTGCGTGTGTGTGTGTGTGTGTGTGTGTGTGTGTGTGTGTGTGTGTGTGTGTGTTAGAGCTTACCAAGTTGGCCTGATTTAACTTAGAACTTGCCTATCTGGGTGGGCGGGGGTCATGACCTTTTAAACAGCTGCAGTTCATTGGCTCCCATCCCCACTGGAGCTGGTCCAGGATTGGCTGTCTATGTTGTGACATCATCAAAGCATGGGCGCTGGTCATGATGTGATGGTGTGGCGATGACGTGATGTCATCACGGCCGTGCCGACACCCTGGCTCCTGCACATGTGTTAGCAATCGCATGTAATGCGTGTCGTCACTGTGGGAACGTGTTCAATACATCACGCAGAAGAACTTCATACCTCAAATGTTTGTGAAGTCTGTGGATTCATAGTCATGAGTATTTATTGCTTTTACTTGTTTACAGTATACTGTACATTATAGTGACAATGTCAGACAATACTGAGCTTGTTGGGGATCAGGTTAAACACAATGAAGGTAACGTGACTGATAAAAGTTAAGTTTGGTTTAAAAAACGGATTGTTTATGGGTCAATATAATGAGGAAGATCAAAGGTTGGAAGTAACAAAGAACAAATACTTATTACTGTACCGTAGATCGGGTATCTGTCTAGCTCTTGTAAAAGAGAGCCTGAGGTGGATGCAGCACAGCAGAGTTCACTCAAGAATGGCCATAACCAACTTTCAGTTGTAGCACAGGAAGTAGTTTGCCTTAGGGCTGCAACTAATGCTTATTTTACTATTACTTTCATGATTAATTGATTAACTTTTGCTTTATAGTGTTAATTAATGTTGATTTGAAAGACTTGTTATTGTGAGCCAAATGAAACACTGCAGCACAGTTTATACAACTGGACTGTTCTTTCCATGACATAAACTATAAGTCTGTGTCCTCCTTTTCTGATATTAATGATCCATTTGTGTCTTGATAGGGAGTTGTTGTTGCTGAAGGACATCGGACAGGTTGAAAAGTGTTCATTTTAAGCCATGACAGAACTACAACATAAATTGTGCAAAAGGCTGTAGGAGTCAGGAATGGAGTGGAAGAGTGAAGTCAGCCCACTGGAGAAGATTTAGCTCTTTAAAAAGCTTTTACCTACTGTATGACCAAGAGAGCAATAAGTGCTGCAGAAAATTCAGTGCAGGAAATGATGATAGCAACCCAAAGTATGTAATACCATAAGCAATATTAGTTCTATCTTCTGGTAAAAGCTGAGTCAGAGCAGAAAAAAGGATTGACTCACTTTTTCGCGCATAAACACACACACACAAAGACACATGTATGTACACACAACCGCTGCGCAGTTTGTGAGAGATTTACGGAGCATGACGCACGGTTTGTTAACAATGCTTCCACCTTTTCCTCTCTGTACTACCTCTGTAAGGGGAAAAGAAAGCTTTAGGACTCTTAGTGTTACAACAGATTATTTGGTCCAAGCAATCTGATTGGTAAGACCTGCTTTATGAGCTACCACTTCCAATGAACCATGCTGGGAGAAGGAAGTGGCTGCTACTTAACTAGTTACAAAAATTGGTTTATTATTCTTATTTTTGTTGTTCTTGTGGTACACTCCACTTGTACATATGCATGCCTACAGCCAAAAGGCCCAATATGACATTTAAACAGTGATCTGCACAGAGGAGTTAACATTTATTTTAATAATGGCAAATTTAAGGGGAAAAAATGAAAAATCTCTCTATATCTGAGCTTTAGCCAACACATTTTATTTTGTGGCTATGCTTGTCAAGATAAATAAAATAAATGAGTGTATTACTTGTACTAAATGAGTCCATAAATACCTTAAGAACCAACTATTGATATCACTTCTGACCCCAGTCCACCATAAAGCCCTCTAGCACTATTAAAAAACAATACTGGCACTGTACTTTTCTAGGCCAGTCTTACTTGGTAATGTATTCCCATGGATAAGCGGTCAAGCTAATTATAAGCAACATGATGTCACGCTGGATATTTCCAGGCAAAACTACAATGAGAACCACTAAGCTGCTGGAAATGCAACCAGAGTAGCTGGACACATTGATCAGGTATCAGATCCAAGACGATAGAGAAACGAATCAGCCCGTTTTTCCTTTATAAAGGAAGACCATGTTCTTCGGGAGCACGAGAACTGAAATGTAAGCGAGTAAAATAGTTCAACTTTTGAGACGCTCAGATTACCATTGAAACTGCAACCAATCACTGACAAAAAGATTCAGGAAGCCAATATGTAATGTCACTTTTTCACCCTCTCTCTTCCAATACCCCTAACATTGGAAGAGTGCCTTGCATTTCTCTGAGCCTACAGTAACAGCACCATGGACCTGATTTACCAAACTCATTCATCCTGATGACAGAGACTTTCTCTGAACACACGACCCTGAGTTGTAACTGTTTCACCTTCCTTTTTCTGTTAACTGTGTCGCACTGTTGATACTCTCTGTTTAGAACAAGGTTCCTCTTACATGTTTGTATCTGCTTCTGTGGTGTGTCTGTGTGTATGTCTGTGTGTGTGTGTGTGTGTGTGTGTGTGTGTGTGTGTGTGTGTGTGTGTGTGTGTGTGTCTGAGCGTGTGTGTGTGTGTGTGAGCGTGTGTGCATGTGTGCTTAAGCGCTGTATGTGTGTGCATTCCTGGGTAATTCATCATGGTGTAGCCATGTGGTCGATCGAACCCTGAGACTTTATTACTGCTGCCCACCAGCAGTGACCATGTGCATGCGTGTGTGCGTGTGTGTGTGTGTGTGTGTGTGTGTTGTGTGTGTGTGTATGTGTGTGTGTGTGTGTGTGTAGAAAAAGAGAGAGACTGTACTTGTATTTGACTTATCTGTGTTTATTTAGATGCTAGATGCATGTGGGAGCAATGTAAAAATATTCTTTTCTGTTTGTCTCGTGTAAGGAGGCTGTAGCGTGTGTGTGTGTGTGTGTGTGTGTGTGTGTGTGTGTGTGTGTGTGTGTGTGTGTGTGTGTGTGTGTGTGTGTGTGTGTGTGTATTGATATGGGTGGGTGGGTGATGTTTGGCGCCACACACACACTTGCCTGCTCGTTGCGGGTATCGATCAGCCCTTTTATTGAAGTTATAAGAGTTTGTTACCAGCGCTATGAAGAAGGCAGACAGACAGACAGACGGGGCAGTGGAGTGTATGAGAGGATTACCAGTGGACAGCCGATTCTATAATTGTTCAGTGAACATTGAGGGGATTTTGCTAGCCACACACACAGGCACCAGTGTTCAGATGCCAGTTTGTGTCACTGTGATCCCATCAGCATCCATCCATATGTGCACATACAGTTACTGTACACAGCGACACACATACGCACATAGATTGTGTTTTAAATGTGCTGTTTAAAAATACTGGGGAATACTGTGAAGTTACTCAGAACAATATGGGAGAATCAGGGACTTTTTCTTCAGTGTTTTTTTTTTTTTGTTGACAGAGGACTCCTGCTGTTTTATGCCCCAGTTATAGACTCCCAGACCTGCAGCTTCTCACCACAACCAGCAAGCAACCAGTTATGAGAAAGCAGCAACAATATCCATTTATTTTTAATATGCTAAATGTTAGTTCAGAATGTAAGAATCTTGGCCCTTGAATCTTTAATTCAGTAGCTTCAATAAACTAGAAATGTTTAACAATCAACAACCAGATTCTGCTATAAAACTGTTTTTATACTCCAATCTGCTGTTAATCACCTGCGTGGGCGATCGGCCAGTAAATAAGAGAGTAAGAAGCAGAAATGCCTCTTTGGATGCACAAAGGAATCAATCACCTCTCTTGGCTTGTAGTCCCCTCTTCACTGCAGCAGAAAATGTTGGAAGAAAAAAACAGCATTAAAAGACAATAACTGTCCTCTGGTTTTTAGAATATATTTTCTAAAACCCAGTGAATAAAAGGTGATGTTTTTGCCCTGATTGTACTCTTGATGAATGATGATTTTAGTCGCAGAATTTTGGTTGAATGGAAACTTGACTTGTGATTACCAGAAAAGAGATCATCATCAGTGTAACTTTGAAATAAAGTCATATTCATTTAGTTTCACTGAATGTTATGTGGTAAGTGTAATTGTCAAAGTAGATTATTCGATTTTTCATTTTCTGATCTGAGTGATTATTAAACGTAACAGAAACAGTGCTAAGTGACAACAGCCAAAACTACTAAAAGAATCAGTCTGTGCAGAAATGTCTGTTTCTCAGTGAAGGATTTCAGGTTGAAAAGGTTGACCAGTGTGTCACCTCCGTTAGACTGGTGACTTCCTCTGGTGACTCACTCAGCTGACATCTCTACGCGACTCATTTTGATGATGTCATGCATCGTACTGAGGTCATGTCATCAGCATCACTAATATGAGTAATCCTGGTGATGCATGAACACACAGACATAAAACCATGAAACTCTACCTCTTCTCTCTCTCTCTCTCTCTCTCTACTCAATATATATCTGTGTCACTCGCTCATAAGCACTTAAATTCACATGTCGATGTTCACCAGTGAGAAGAGATGAAATCTGAAACCACGCATCCTGACACTATCTCACAATGTATTAGTAGGAGAAGATGTCCCCCAGAGGATGTGTGTGTGTGCACGCATGTCAATACTTTTATATGTGTCTGTGTGTGTGTGTGTGTGTGTGACTGTGCCCCACATCCCCTTCGAGTCTACATGTAAAGTATGACATCATCTATGTGCAAGGTGTGACCCTGCATGTACGGCATCCCTAATGGCACATTAGTATTGGATTAAACGGCTAATGTATCAGCATTAGGGAGGAATAAGTCATGTGTGTGTCATGTCTGTGCTGGCACGGCACACGCACGTCACACACACACATCTGACCCCATAGATACTCAGCTCAGCGTTTCCTGGTCCTAATGCATACAACATGTGTGTGTGAGCGTGTGTGTGTGTGTGTGTGTGTGTGTAATGTATGGTTATCACATTAAGGCTGGTCATAACTCAGACAGTAAAAGCACCTAGACACCTCCAGTTATTCTTTCTCTCTGCCAACAGATCCGTCTTTTCTTTCACTCATCCCCTGCTTCTCTGTCTGTCAGTCAGTTGACCTGTCTGTCTGCATATTTACCTGAAATAGACAAGAATAGATTATACTAAAGTTTTAAAAAAGTCTTTATGGTGAGTTATAAACTCAGACAAGAGCTTGAATCTTTGAAATTATTTTTAAAGACTGACAAGATGTGACAATAAATGACAGACGAGTACATGTCAGGCGTATATTCCATAAATATTTGACAACAGATAAAAACAAATTAGGACAATCAGATGAATCAAGGCAAACATGAGAGATTAAAGCTTTATAATCAGGCTTTATTGCAGCAATTACAGGAATCACAGAAAATGGCAAGCTGTGATTAAAATAAGAATTATTTTAGAGTTGGTTTCTGTCACTCTGTTGTCATCATTAGCTACTGTAAGCCCAGGAGGCAGTTGATAGACAGAAACACGAAGGAGAGGGTAAGCACTTAAATTTGACAAAATCTTTTAAAGTCCCCTTACTCACTGAGCAAACTTAATTCGTTGATGTAGGGATATGTGGTTGAAAGTGGACCGTAAATTAAGATTATAACGAGAGATTATAACTTTCCACCGTGCAAAATTTGGTTGAAAGTATCTAAAGGTCTAGGTTACATACTGTATAAATACACGTTTGTATATTTACAACATTAAAAAAGGTTTTTAATGTGTATTTCACAAATACATATAGTTCTTAAAATGCTGTTGAAACAGCCGTGTAAAACATTTAACATTCATATTTAGTCCCCAATTTTTCCTAAAAACATAAAAACAAGTTACATTTTGTTACTACAATTAGATGTATTTTGGTTGTTGCTGAGGGCTATCCTATTGATAAAAGTTTAGGCCCTTGGGACATCAAAGCCGGATTATTTTAGAATTTTTAATCAGTTTTGAAACATAAATGATACCCACAAGACCCTATCAACACTTTCATTCTCATTCATATCTGCACAATGCACCTGGAGGCATTATTCATTTGTATTGAACAAGAGGTAATCTGACGAACAATGCTTTCTTATTTACAGACGCAACCAGGGAGAGATTAATTAGGCGATGTAAGTAGCTGTGTGTCTAAATATGAAAAGACGTAAACAGGCAAAGTATTCAAAGTGCATCGATCCCGGCAGTCAAGAGACTTTGAGTGATGTAGGAGCAGAAGCCTGCAGACCTGATAATGATGATGTTACCAGAGGATCATCTTTCCTTCCCGTTTATCAGCTACTGCCTTACTGGAACCGCTCAAACATTCAGGATCAGGTTTCTGTGAGTGTGTGTGTGTGTGTGTGTGTGTGTGTGTGTGTGTGTGCGCTCAGCTCACCAGTCTAATAATGAGAGGTTAACAGAGAGCCAGCCTGGCCATAATAATGTGTAAAAGATTGAATTTAGCACCATGGACAGGCACACTAAAACTGCTGACTGGCTCTGTGACCTCTCATATTCTCTCACACACACACACACACATGCACACACACACTGATGGAGAGGCAATATGTTGCACCAGGCACAAACTCACAGGAGAGCACACATGCAAGCCAACCATAAGTGTGTGTGTGTGTGTGTGTGTGTGTGTGTGTGTGTGTGTGTGTGTGTGTGTGTGTGTGTGTGTGTGTGTGTGTGTGTGTGTGCGTGTGTGTGTGTCACACAGTGCAGGTTAATACTGTGAAGCACATAGTAATTTTCTCTCTGTCGCCGGGTGGCCTCACGCTGTGGAAACGACAACACATTAACTGTTAAACAAGACACCTTAGACCCCGGGGTGGGAGCTGAGAGAGAAAGAGAGAGACACTGAGAGAGTGGGCGGGCGAGGAATAGAGGAGAAACAATAAAGAGACTGAGAAAAAGAGAGAACTGTAGAGGGTTTGGTGGGTGGGGAAATAGAAAAGATAATTCCCAATGTAGAGGCAAAGCGGGAAGAAGGAAGTGGTGGAGTGAAAGGTGAAAATGGAAGCAGAAAAAGAGGAAGAGGGCATTGCGATATACATTTTAGAAATAAGTGATAACACATTCCTTTACAAGAAATTAAGAAATCCTCTTCTTCTCGTCACAAAACCTGTTCACCTTTACAAACCATTTGGAGAATTTTAGATCATAGAAATAATAATCAATACAAGGATAAAAATCTAAGATGTTGCCCTTTGAAGGATTGTCTGGACTGACACTCCAGATCTGCTCACATTGGATCTTTGCAGTCTGATTGAACAGCAATGTGCAGCCTACAGAGCACTTTAGATTTACTTTAGAGTATATTTTAAATACCTGTCACTTTAAGATGTCATTTAGACACACAGGAAAAAAAACGCATAAAAGCACTTGACTTGACAGCAGATAATCTTCTGTTAAAAGGAGTGAGGAGCAATTTGTTTATCATGAATAGATGCTGAAATTGATGTTGGTTGATGGTGTGTCTGGGAAGGAGGAAGGAAGTCTTTTTTTAAATAACTTTGTGCTTCTTTGTCTAAATTGTGCATCTGACTTTATGTCTTCACATCCATCTAAAACCTCGATATTGGGGAATTTTGATTTTGATGTTTTTTCAGACTTCTGATCACCAAGAAAAGAGCCTGTAGGGCTACATTACATGTGTTTACTCCATACAGACTGAGGCAAATTCTTCTTTTTCTCTTTCTTACTCTAAGGAGGTAATTTTGAAGAGAGCAGCCGACCTGGTAGAAGCCCTCTATGGTTTGCCCCATAATAACCAGGTAATGAACACACACACATGCAAACATCCACAAGGAAAGTAAAAAAGAAAAAAGAAAGTGTTATTTTAGATGCCATGTTTGCTTTCCTCTTTCTGTAGGAAATCATCCTGAAGCGTGCAGCGGACATTGCAGAAGCTCTCTACAGCGTTCCACGAGGACACACCCAGCTCTCCGGCTCCACCCACAGCGGCATGATGGGGGTCAACTCCTTCACCGGGCAGCTGTCCGTCAATGTCTCCGAACCCACACAGGCCAATCAGGGTAAGAATTTAGAGGGTTCATTATCATAGTGTAGTGAGTCATTTTAATGGAAAACCAAATATTAGTCATCACTTCTGATATAGAAACACTGAATACAAGATTTTCACTTTGAAAGAAAAATAATTTGATATCTTTGAATCTTTGAAGTAACAAGACTTCAGTGTATATTACACAAGTTGCTCAAACATAGTGTTGTGACATATTTGCAGGGAAATCATCATCAGTGCATCTTTAAAGAAAATGTGTCATAAAGTCTTATCACATTTTTACATATTTTGTTCTTGTTATAGAAAATGTATTAATATTGTGTGGATGTGTTGTGGAGTAAAAGGGTGTAATATTTATTTAACAGCCAGTTAAACAGCTTTGTTCTGGTGACATTTTGTAAGGCCTAGAAGAGCAAAAGCAGCTATTCTGAAATCACTGTAAACATGAAACCATGTAACTTGAAAATATCAACATTGATAAAGTCAACTTCTTTTAGGCCACCATATATGTTTCCACTGCTCTACGACTCCCTTTTCCAGAGTTCACTTCAGTAAATAGGAAAAGTTTTTTAACAGATTTCATATAAATTTACCTCAACCCTTGCAGAACTGCCAGATTTATATGATGAATGATCTGTGCTCACATCACTTTGACTGTCCAATCACTACGTGCTCCTCTTCCTCTTCCACCACCCTTTCTGCAGGTTTTGTGCGCAGCAGCAGTAGTGTGTCACCTCATGGTTACGTGCCCAGCTCAACGCCTCAGCAGACCAGTTACACCTCAGTTACCAGCACCATGAACGGCTACGCTAACAACACTGGCATGACCAACCTGGGAGGCTCGCCCACTTTCCTCAATGGCTCTGCAGCCAACTCGCCTTATGCTAGTGAGTGTACATGTGTACATTTACTCCACAGACTCATATACTCAAGCGTATTCTCCACCTGGGGAGAAATAACCATTTTACAACCAAGCTACTTCACTTAGGAAGAACTTGAACCACACTGAAGTTGCTGATTACAGTCATTTTAGCTGCTTTGTAGGGGAAAATCTACCTATTCTTTCATAAAATACATGAACATAAATAAAGTAACTAAACTGCCACCTATCTCATCAAAATGCAGAAACGTAGCCACCAGTGTAATTACAGGTGCTCAACATTGCGTACATGCAGATCTTACACACTGTACCTACGCAAGTCTGTGGACAGAAAGTCTCAGATCTGCTGTGTGGAGATTCCCCCATGGGGATTTCTGTCTGTGTCTTCAAAAACAATCACCAACTCACAGCTCCATTTTGTCCTCCCTCCATCTCCTCCCTCCTGGCCTTTTATCTGACAGCCACACCTCTTTTCTCTCTGGTGGTAAATTGCATCCCTTTTTCCATTTAGCAGAAAGAGAGAAAGAGGGAGAGGGATGGAAAGAAAAGAGGGATTCAGAGAGATGTGAGATTTTGTTTGTTTGCTGATATTTTTTTTCTGGTGATGACAATGGAAATAAAGATGTTTGACTTCGGAAGAGAAGTTCAATCTACTTCTCATGAAGTAGATTTTATTTAAAAAAAAATACACTACATGGCCAAAAGTGTGTTTATCAGATCTAAAGGGCAAAGTTCAAACCACAAAAACAGCCCCAGACTAAAGAATACAAAAATCTGTGGACATGGGTGTCTACAAACATTTGGCCGTATAGTATAGTCCAAGTTCAAGCCCTTATATCAAAGGTCATTCCAACTTCCTTTGACATCTTAAAACATTACTTTATTACTTTACATTATTTTATGTTTCACACAATGTGGAGATTTTAACTGATGTAACTGATGAAACAATACATTTGAGAATCATGTCTTGTGAAGTAACCATAATCTTCCTTATCCCACCTCTCTCTTTCTGTCTTTTTCTTATTCGTCTTTCTTTATTCCACCCCAGTTGTTCCATCCAGTCCCACTATGGCCTCTTCCACCTCTCTCCCCTCCAACTGCTCCGCCTCTTCTGGTGTCTTCTCCTTCTCTCCGGCCAACATGGTGTCGGCGGCCGTTAAGCAGAAGTCTGCCTTCGCTCCAGTGGTCAGGCCCTCTTCTTCCCCTCCGCCCTCCTGTACTAGTGCCAACGGCAACGGGCTCCAAGGTAATTTACCATGACAGCAGTCAGTCAGAGGATGCTGGGAGGAAGGAGGATTTCCCCAGCAGATTATGCTGCTCTGCTGAATTTTTTAAGCTATTCTGTTACTGGAGTCACTGTTATGTTTCATGTAATTCCCTCGATCCTGTTACAGGACCTGATCATTCAAATAGTGCATATACTGTATGTGTTTATGGACATTTTCACTACCACTACATTTTCAATACCTACATGCCACTCCCTTTAGGGCTAATTAGCAAATGCTAACATGCTTAACTAAGATGTTTACCGTGGTAAACATCATACCACCTAAACATCAGTATGTTAGCATTGTCATTTTGAGCATGTTAGCGTGCATTAGCATTCAGCATAAGTCACTCACAGTGAGTGAACTAGAACTAGATACTTTATCCAAGTCTGCTTTTTATTCTGCTTTGAATTAACTTTTTTTTTCATTCTCTCTCCTCTCTCTTGTCTTTTCTCTCAACTTTTAACCCTTGTTTCATTCCTCTGACCTTCCACCCTTCCTTTGTCATTTCTCTGTCCCTATCTCTCTCTCTCTCTCTCTCTCTCTCTCTCTCTCTCTCTCTCTCTCTCTCTCTCTCTCTCCCTGTCTGTCTCTCTGCCTCTCTCTACCAGATCAAACATTTGTGGACTCTAGCAAGTACTCAACAGCCAGCTCTCTACAAGGCCTGGCCTTCACCTGAAGTATGTCCCTCAGCTATCTCTTCCTTCAGCTCTGTTGACTAATACCATTTGCAACTTTTGGTAAACTAATTTCAATAAAGTGATGAATGTCTCTCATTCACATCTTTTACCTTTGAATGATCCTTTAGTCATTTTCCTGATTTTTCACCTCAGCTTCTCTTTCATGTCAGACCTTCCTCTGTTTTGTTCTCTCTCCATCTTCCTTCTGTCTCATCATCAACCCTTCATCCTCTTCCTCCTTAACTTTTCCACTAGAGGTGTACAGAGACTTCATTATCAGTATCTGTACAACCACCAAAATTATTTGTCACTGTATTAGGATAGAAGACTGACGATGGGCGTGGTTTATACCGTAATTCAACTGTTATTATCTTTATTATTATTTTCTAACCTAATATTCATTGGTAATGCAATTATTGTGCCTCTTTTTTATTTTTATTGTTAACAAAACTAAGTTTTATGATCAAAACCTAACCTCCTTTAACTGGGAGACAAACTGAAAAAAATGTAATATAGATATATAGCGCTTAGCATTTAGTCAGACCCAGCATGCTGTCTGTTGCTCACGCAACATCTTGGGTACATGTGATTTGTGTCACTCGCTGGATGGGCGTTAAATTTAAAACTTCAATTAAAACGTCGGGTAGAAGAAATATCCGTATCCATCACATTATTTGTGCTTTCCCGAATAACAGTTTCGGGTACATCCCTATTTTCCATCCACATCTCATCCCAGAGCACACATCTTGTGTTGCCTGGTAACTCCTCCCTGTCTTCTTATTGGCTGGGAAAAAAGACAGGAAGTTAGATATTTACAAAAAAAAAAAAAAAAAAAAAAGACATTTGGCAGAGAGAATTTATTTCTCAACATCACTGGCTTTGTTTAGCTGTGTGTGTCTTTGCGCTTGCTTTCCTATGTGTGTACATGTGTGTGTGTGTGTGTGTGTGTGTGTGTGTGTGTGTGTGTGTACAGAGAGCATGTGCGGGGGTGTGGGAACTCAAAGCTTAGTCTCAAAGCACAGCTGAAATAAACACACCCCACTTACAGCTATACACACACACTTTCCTCTGTCACACACAGTCGGTGATCACACACTGGCAGCTTACCAGGGAACGATCAACAATGACAGCTGTTCGACTCTTTTGACAGTTTATACTGGCATACTGGCAGTATACCTGCCCTATGGTGTGTGTGTGTGTGTGTGTGTGTGTGTGTGTGTGTGTGTGTACCTGAGACAAAAAAGACAAAGAGGGGGACATTTAAGCTTGACTGAAACAATGCATTTTGTAGAGTTTTATCATGCTGGTACTAAAAATGTATTATTTTGTCTTTAAAGGTTTCACTCACCATGAAGTATAAAACAATGTATTTAATAATTTATCCACTCTGTGTGTGTGTGTGTGTGTGTGTGTGTGTGTGTGTGTCACTCTGGGCTTGGTTCTGTCTTTAATATGGTGACACCCATCCGTTGGGTTTAAATACAACACACGCCATGATGCAATCTGTCAGGCACACTCACAAACATACAGTAAAATACGCCAACTGTTCCCGCGCAGGAATTAAGTGTGTGTGTTTGTGTGTGAGCTGCATCGCTAAGAGCCAACTTAGATGATGTGTCCTCGCTCGAATTTACTGATTTATTTGTCTATTGATGTTTTAAATGTCGCTGCAGTCACACAGCTGCACAGATGGGAAAACATATTGATGTATTTACGAGGGAATTTTTTATGATGATGAAAATATTTGGCTGTGTTTTAAATGTTTTTTCTCTTCTCTTCCCTCTGTTTCTTTTTCCACCCTACAGCAATTCCGGGAATGATCGTCCCACCCATGTAAAGGTGTGAGTGCATGACTCTGTGTGTGTTAGTATGTGTGTGTGTGTGTGTGTGTGTGTGTGTGTGTGTGTGTGTGTGTGTGTGTGTGTGTGTGTGTGTGCGAGATGAATCAAGCACACTCACACCGATCCTGGCGGAGGATTTTGGTGCGAGTCAGACTCCGGTCGGGGATGGAAGCAGCTGTCCCGATCTGAAGGAACAAACCCAACTCAGGCCCTTTCTAACACAAAAACAACTGCAAGAAAACAGACAAAAAACTAAAAAACAAAGACTGTTTGTGAGGAAATAAGTTGTTTAGACTTTGTACACCTTGATGCTTTTATAGGAGAACGGCCACGCCTACATTATGACTCTCCACGGACACAGGAAGTGTATTTATTTTGGAGAGAATCCACTTTTTCCCTTGAGTGATTGTTGATTTGTTTTTTCTTTTGTGCAACAGTTAACGTGTGATAATCATCTTCTAATTTTATCTCACATGAGGGATTTTCTATTTATGAAGTTTGATCATTAATGAAGGAATATAATGTGAAGAATACCTGACGATGATGATGGTGACGATGAGTAAAAGCGATGACGATTAAGAAGAGGCAGTAGGATTCGTACAGGGTCAAATCCAGCCGACACAGACAAGCCAAACCAGACGCACACACAAACACTTTCACTTCTCCTTGCCAAATCGACACAGCTCTCTTTCAGCTCAAACACTCATCTTCCTCTGCATTTAATCGATCTGTCGAAGAATTCAGATGCTTTCCCGCCTGCGAATGATGCTGCAGCTTTAGCCATTTTGAAAATAAGTAATGTTTACTTTGAGCTCACTTCAAATGCATCTGCATGCTGCTCCAGTGTGCTACATTTTCTAGAAAGAGAAAATCTGTCTTTCAGCCAACAGAAGGTGTAGAGAGTCTTTGGACAAGCAAAATAAACCTGTTTCCACCGTGCAAAATTCAGCAGAGAAATTAGACTTGCTGCAGTGCTAATTCAAAATAGATTTGATGAGCTAACTGTAAAGTAAAAAAAAAAAAAAAAAGGCCATAAATAAGTTCAGCTTCTTTACCACAGAGGAGTGTGTGATTACTGGGTGCCAACAGCAGCTTCACTGTTGAGGATTTGACCCAACAACTCTGCCACCGAGTCCATCCATCAGCCCTTTTACCACATGATCAGTTAGAAAGTTGGACACAGCTACAGCAATCTCTATAAGAGGGGGGACATGTCTTAACGACTGCTGCCATTTTGACTTTGATTTTGCGTGAGAGTTCCCATCTCAAATTGTTGTCTTAATACATAAATCATTATTTCTGTTTTGTTTTTTCTTTTGGTTTGCTGTGTTGTTGATATTTTTACTGTGATTAGCCGGCCAATCAGATTGTGTTTCTTTTTGTTCCCTGCCCACTTATCTGATGTGATTGACAGCTTGAGTGAGGCAATTATCCAATGGTGTGTCTTAAAATTCTGCGCTGCAAAGAATGCCAAGTCATTAAACCGTCAGCAACAGTAAGTCTTATTTTGTGAAAACATCTGCCACTGAGGTACACTTTTTTTCAAATCTACCCTTAAGTTCAGCCCATTTTTTTATATATATTGCAGCTGTATTTTAAATTATATAATTTAAGCATGCTTGCATCCCATTTTGCACTTGTTTTCTTAAGAGGAAAAGATGAACTTTCCATGTCCTGTAAAAGACATTTTTTGCAGTGCAGGACAATTAGCCAGCGACATGTCTTAAATGCCCCTGTGTGCAAGAATGAGAAAAGTAGCTGATAGTTTGTTGTGAAAGTCACTGCTCCTTCAGCCCTGCAGTCTGTATGTGTGTGTGTGTGTGTGTGTGTGTGTGTGTGTGTGTGTGTGTGTGTGTGTGTGTGTGTGTGTGTGTGTGTGTGTGTGTGTGTGTGTGTGGTTCAACAGTCTTAATTCATTTATGATGACGTTAATTTTGCCAAAGCCCTTATTTGAGACATTAATGCCTGAACAGTCTTACGCCACAGTTTCTATGCTACTTGTGTTTTCTTGTCACACACGTGTGAGAATGCCATACAATGTACACCTGTCAGACCTGCTCTAGGTAGTGTTCACAAATTCATCTTTATTGTTTCAGGTTGATGACATTTGCCACAAATATACATTTTAAAGTGAATCTGGATTCTTAACTGGACAGAAATCAATGTGCTGTTACAGTGAATTCCTCCCATTTGAGCAAATCATTTGTAACTCGTGCCTGTAGAGATCTAGACCTCCAGCTGCCTGGATGTTGGTGCTCAATAAAAACGGAAAGGAAATACATCAACATTTCAAATGAAAATAAGTGAGTGAAAGCTACCTCCTCAGCCAGAAGACTAAAGGTCCGTCATTAAAGCAGTAATCTAAAATTGGGATGAACAATTATGGACATTATCAAGAATTTGATTCAGGTGTCCTCATTTGCTCTGTGTCTCATGTGTAAGGATTTGAATGTTATCAAGACATCTATTTTGTTTTTGTATTATAGTGTCTGTTCATTAAAAGCCATACTTCCACTGCTAATTTCAATCAAACTAAAATAAGCCATGGTGTATTTCATCATTTGTAAGTTAAGGAAGCAGGAGGATGTTTTTTTTTTTTTTTTTTTTTCATATTTCATTTTGTCACAATGTTGTTCGTATCATTGTTGTTAAATAATTTTGTTGCATTATCTAGATGTAGAGTACATTACAATTATCTGTGTTTGTCTTCCATGTGATGGATTTTAAGATGGAACAGAGTTGCTTAATGAAGGCTAAAGGGATGTTAGAAAAATCTCTTTTCCTCTCTCCTTCCTCCTGCAGCCACTTCTCCTGCCTCAGTCAGGTTTTCTGTCCTCTCTCTCATTCCCCTCCCCCCACCTTGTTTTGATTGTGCTTTTAATATTCTGTATGTTTGCCCCCTTTTTTTTTTTCTTTCCCTCACTTTTTCTTTTTTTTTTAAATGAGCCACCTATTTATTTTATCTCAAACATGGGTCTGGAGACCACTCTGCTGTTAGTGTCTACATGTGAGAGTGCCTGCGAGTGTGTGTGTAAAAGAAAAATGTGATGTTTTAAAGCTAAGGGAAGTTTTTTTTATAGTACATATATAAATACCTGTACAGGAAGGAGTAAATAGAGGGTTTGGTTAAAAGAAGTATGATCCGAAGCACTCGTCCAACAACAGTAATAACATTTATCATGGCTTGTCTGCGTTCAGGCTTACAGTGGTGGTCATCATTCATACACATTATCAGCAGTGTGGAGGGGAAAGAGTACAGAGGAAACTACTGTAAAGATGATAATGTTCATTTTTTTTATTTTAAACTTTGAAGTGTAAAATAACTTTTTGACTCTCACTATATTTAATTAAAGTTCTCTCTTCTCTGTGAAAAGGTGTCAGTTTTTGGTTTTGTTGCTCATCACTGTCACTCAAACTGCAGTATAATGCAAAGAGCCACACATGCGAGGAAAAGACGCAAGTGAGGATGCAATTAAGGGAACTGAGATGCACCGGTGCAGTTTTCAGTGGGGAACTTCTGAGCCTCTCTGGAGGAGTCTGGAGGAGGGAGTCGGGTCGTCACAAAGACTCAGCTCACTTGTGTTAACTGCCTGAATCCTCTAGATATTTGGTTTGTCCTCAGTTTAATTTCTCTTTCAACCTGTTTTAGTTTACATCTTGTTTATGATGTCTGCTCTTTGTCCCACCTTGAGTTTGATGGTGACACTCACATTTTAGACAGCCAAACACTATCCATTTGGACCTGATTTCAATGTTTATCCTAAATGAACCTGCTGAGGGTGATAAAGCTGGAGAGAGGCAAGAAGTTCATGAAGCGGTAATGAAAGAGGGTTCAGCATTGAATGAACAGTGAGTCAATAAAAAGTGAGTGCCTTTATCACCAAAGAACACTGAATTTATGCTCTTCATTGTCAGGAAATAAAACCTGGAGGACAAAAACTGAAAGATCATATGAATTTAATACCTTCATGCAGTAATAAATTTGCCTTTTTGGCAGCAGACTGTCAAGTCAATCTAATGCCAGGATCATACGGTAGCACACGATATCAGCTCGAGGAGAGGAAACTGAGCATCAGGTGTGACAATTTCTCAATTTATTGCGTCCCAAGAAAAACAAACTTGCCGCATTGTTTTGCTTTCTGTAACCAACTGAAGCCTCGGGTCAGGAACATTAAACCAAATGAATCACACCTGTGGGTGCGATGACACTTAGTGCACACATACTTAAGGCCAGTGGTTCTAAACCTGGGGTCCTTAAAAGAGCTCCAGGGGGTCCCCAGAAAGGAATATTTTAATTTCACTATTATTTCAGTGA